>NW_018128219.1:720311-732208 GCF_001952655.1 Monopterus albus
TAAACTACTTTACCCTCCACCACCACCTATTAAGAAGACATTTAAAATCCAAGGATACGGTGCAATCCTGTCCCATTTGACATTCAGCATTCCTGAAACAATTCCAAAGTCTTCAGGAGGAAAAGAGTCATCTGAGAGTTCCACCTCCAGAGCAGCACTGCACAGACAGACAAGCAGAAGACATTCAATTAGATAACAGCTCCATGGCTACTAAAAGCCTGCTGAAGATACAAACAACATAGATTAAACTTAGCTTGTCTGGGAAATGTATTTCCACATTAACGAGCCATTTTGATAAAACAGCATATGTGCAGCCGTGTGAGAGGCTACACCGGGGCTGTCTACAAAGTGCAACACCAAAAAGAGGCACTTTTGTAGCTTGGCACGTATACACATTTTTTTTCCAAACTAAGTGCTGTGGTATAACCAGCAGGAGACCAGTGACGCCTTAAATGTTTTTGGCAGCACTGGACTAACCTAAGTGTGAATATTTTCATAGTCTCTCTTCTTGGCAGTGTGCTTTCAGGGCTCCAGACTGATCAATAGCATTTTGTGACCAAATTTATTTAAAGTGCAAATGACTCTCTTCAGCAAAATAAACAGGTTATGCATGAACGACTGCTGTCACTGTAGAAATGGCAAACAGATGTAACAATCCCAGGACACCGTCATTGTCACTCTCTCGTCTCACAAGGCAGAGATTCCCAATCTATCAAATGTGTCAAACCACACTTACTCAGACACACACGTCACCCCTTCTCTTTGGTGCATTTGAAGTGTAATCGCCACAGACAGCTGCTTAAATCAGGTAGATCACCTGTTAATGTGTTGGAAACTTCTTTTTACACGAATCTGAAACACTGCTGATTTCCCACTGAGTAGCCTACATGAAGACTATTTTTGTCCAGTACATTTCTGCTGTTGGTCGGCCCGGTGAAGACTGTGCTGTCCTCCTGCTGACAGACAGCTGTTCTGACTAATACTATACTAATAAAACTGAAGTGAATAGTAACTTTAGCCCAAAAATGAGCTGGCACTAGCCATGTGAGTGAGAGCTGAACTGTGCATGAGGTCCAACACAGATGCTGCCAAAGAGCAGAAATCCTTCTTCAGAAGAAAAACAGCATATAAATAAATTATGTACACAAACGGCAAAGCATGTGTGCAACACTCAGTTTATAGTTCGGTTGAAATATAATAACCTAACCATCATCATCGTCATCATTATCATCACACTGACTGCTAGGCTACACAGCGCTGAAGTGACTGTACAGAAGAAGAGCAGGAAACTTGTTCCAGAAGTGGTTTTCACATTTACTGTGTTCCATAGGTCTCCCTCGCTCTGAATTTTATTCTAAATATAGGCTATACACATTGGAAGGGAAGGTCATTTAAAATAATCTGAAAAAATACAGATGATTTTGTATTACATTATAAAATACAGGTGGTGCCACCATCTGTAAGGTTTGGTGGCACCAGTGTGAAATGTTAGTCTGGAGCCCTGACTTTGTAGATGGTCCCTTGTGCGCAGGCCTGGTTCATTGTTGGGGGTATGTCTGGATGAAGCCCTGAGGACCATAACATACAAGTGCCCAAGGTGTGAATGACAAACACCGGTGTTTAACAGACTGCTGAAACAGCAGTGTTACCAACCTCAACTCTGAAAAGCGCTGTACTGTTTAAACATGTGCTGCAGTCTTATTATCCAATCTAAAAATTGCCATTTGGGACAGCCCTACAATTAACAGCTTCACAGTACATACAATATTCTATCAGTCCTAACCTGGAGCCCACATTGTAGATGTTGTACTGCAAGGTGAGGTCACGGCCCTCCACAGCATAGCGGTACAGCAGAGATTTAGAGGCCAGCAGGCGGGCTCCCTCTTCTCCTGAGCCCAGACCAAGCAGAGCAAGGACCACAAACAGGTTTAGCATCTTAGTCATCTGGGGGGAAAAGCACAGGCCTCAATAATACAAATATGAGAATGACTTATAAAGACATATATGCTACTCTGAAATGATAAAAAATTAGAGGTGTCACAGTCTGATATAGGTATCCACATTGACACTGATCCAGCCATCTTTCATAGGACTGCTATAGGGCAGAATAAAGCCCAACCATTTACTGTCACTGTTTAGAACCACAGTCCTGTATTAGAGTGGCCTTACTCATGTTTTTGAGATGTGCATGTCATGCAACTGATAAGCTGCAGTACTAGTCAGTCCAGCTGCCTACACGGCCTGCATGTCAGCTGGCACAGACCTCATGCACAGCTGGAACTTGAAGCCTACTTTTAGCTTCAGGTCTATAATATCCCATGAGCATTTGAAATTGAAACTTGCTGAATGTTTTAACCCCATACCATCATTTCATAACACTCACCTGATTTCTGAAGGTATTTTCCAAATCTTCAGACTCTTCTAACAGAATCAAAAATAATCCGATCGAGTCCAGAAAAGTATAAATTTGTTTGTTTTTCAAGCGAAATGACTTGTTAAGATGGCAACAGGAAATGACATCTCTCATATTTTGTGAAAGTTGAGCATGAATGTATTATTGAAACCAACAATATTATTATTGTATTATTGAAAATGAAATGAAATTATTATTGAAATCGTTTAAGTACTACATTGATGAAGTCAAGCCACTTTCACACAAAGCCAGAGTGCTGACAACATTTCCTGCTGCCCTCTTTTCTTAACTGAAAAGAAACTGGTTGACCCAAGAAAGTGATTAAAATTATATGTTCTCTGGACGAGAATGGACTGTTTTTGATTTTGTATCATTAGAAGAGTCTGAGGATTTGGGAAGTACCTTCAGAAATTGGGTGAGTGTTATGACACAACAGTACAGAGTTGAAGCGTTCAGCAATCTCAATTTTTAAATGCTTTAGTGCCAGGAAGTTCAGTTCTTATGGTTACCTGGTGCACATACTGGCTGCTAGGCAACATGAATCGAACCCTTCAGGTTTTTTGGTACCCAGTACATGCCCCCAGTACATGGCCACTACAGGTCAGGCAAGATGTGTGATAACTGATTGGTATCAAGTGGAGGTAAAGCATTTTAATCCTGCGCCTGGTAAAGGCTTTGTTTGGCCGATCTTTTATAATGTGACAGAATGGTTTATTGTCTGATATTGTTGGTTTTTATTTGTATTTTACAAGCCAAAGCTAACAGCGAACAACGCTGGATCTACTCTACTGAGACTCTGGCACATGAACGAAGGAGACGAGCCATGCACAGCTGGTGTAGTATGAAGTGTGGAGGGAGAGCATGTTTAGCTCATACCAGTGTCAGCAGGTCAAGTTTGAACGAGAGTTCGTACCCGCCCATGTCGGCACATACGGGAAGAGTCGAGGGAGGGCGAGCCTGTACGAGTTGTGAGACAAGCGCCTGCGGAGTTGTACTGACAATGATGCACTGAACTGTTCCAGCAGCAAGTACAGCCCCAAGTGTAAAACGTGTCTCCTGCTAAACTGCTTAAAGCTAAACCTTATCACACAGTACTCACATGTTTTTAGCACTAGTTATAGTTGAAATGCTTTAATTTATATAGGCAGAGCTAGATTGGCATCATACTGTATAAAAGGCGAAAAGACGGGAGAACACAAAAGCCTTTGTCAGTGTTGGACTTTTGCGCACAACATGTGGCTATGTCCTGGTGTCGATACATATACTATTACATATACATACACACACAGAGAGAGAGAGAGAGAGAGATAATGTTCACTTCGGAACAAACAGCCTACAACCAGCTGCAGGTGGTACTAGGAGGCAGGTCTGGCAGCTGTGACTTGTAGGGGTATAACTTGTTCCAGAGGGAGGGTTGAGGGTAACCGGATGCATGTTCCGCCCCTGTACCGCAGTCCACAGGCATACTGTACAAAGTTACTGTTAGATTTTGAAGTTAAACATTTACGGATGCATCAGCACCACTATCGAGTATCAGGTCTGATACCACCCTCTAGTACTTGAAGTTAAAGCAATATTGATGTATCCCTGTGTATGTAGAATTAGTCTTAGCTGTTGTCACTTCTTACTCCCCACACAGACCCTGAATGTTGTTGTTAGTGGTGTTTACTACTCAAGTTGTGGTCAGAGTTCATGTGGAACCAAGTTTGTCCTCTGCAGATTAGACAGCTGGAGTATGTTTGCTTTCTCTGATTGTGGAACACCAGTCAAGCTTTCCTCTGCATTTGGGTTATATTTGTCACTCCTGTGCTTCTCCTATTTATTGTAGCTGTATTTATCCAGTGTTTTGAGAGAAACAAGCGGTGGACAAAAATGTTCAGATTTCACCTGAGGGATCCTGACAGAAGCCAGCTGTGCCTAATAGCACTAAAAATGGACAGAACCACCACAATAAAGTTTATGAGGAGTGTCCATCCTGCTAAATATACAGGTGTGTGTATATATATGGAGCAGCAGTACAACGCACGGAAGATGACCTCTGTGACCCCAGCGCATGTATACATCAGAGTCACTACTAGGGGCAGGACTGACATGCTGGTCAGTGACTGTAAATGTTCGGGTGTCCGCATACATTTCACTACGAAGACAAAGACACGAGTATAAAAACCCGTCTATGGAAAAAGACATTAAATGTGTCAAAACAGCTGATGATGATGTCCAAGGCCAACAGCTGTAAACGGGCCTGGCATTTTAACGTTAGTTATAAAACGTCCAGAGCATTAACGTTAATAACGGATATGAATGAGGACTTACACTGCGCCCCGCTTCAAAGTGCCAACGCTGCCTGTTACGGGCGCTTACGTGGACTGGACGTCAGTCAACGTAACCGTGTTCGCGCACGGACTGCGTGAGCTAATCTGATCCCAGCACGG
Organism: Monopterus albus; assembly: GCF_001952655.1. Lineage (NCBI taxonomy): Eukaryota > Metazoa > Chordata > Actinopteri > Synbranchiformes > Synbranchidae > Monopterus > Monopterus albus. The sequence goes on from NW_018128219.1 coordinate 725,157, forward strand.
ACGTGTCCAGTCTATATGTACGTGTCTAAGAATCTGCCTGTGAAATTTCATCAAATGCATATACTCCACATGTCTAATTACTATTCCAAAGTGAATAATGAGAAGGCTAAAGACGCTCCTCCCCCTGTAAAATGCAGGATCTTATTGTGAAGGACGGTAATGAACGTGTTTCAGCATTAGCGTTTACTTGGCCGAGACATTAACAAGCTAATAACCATGGAAATGCTATACAACACAGACAAAATGCTATACAACACCGACAAAAACAGGCCGAGTGGCAGAGACAAGAGCTCCGTGAAGGGATAATATCAAACCTCGGCTAAATCCCCGGCGTTAGCGCTGTTTTGTCGCCACTAACTAAAGGAAATATGAAACAAATGACTAACATGATGTATAGATATAAAGGTAAGAAGTTAGATTTTAAATATGTACCGTAACATTACCCGAAAACGTCTCACGATCATTTATATTTGTAGCTAATAACAACGTTACCCAAAATGCGTCAGTGAGAGGACGCCGTTAAAATCACATGAACAATCATCACACCTGACACTACCGGGGCAGCGGAAGTGCTGCTGCTCTATCTGCTCCTAAACTCTCAAATGACCTGATTTGTATCGTTTAAGCAATTAAAAGAACAGCTTGTTACCGCTCACGTAGCCTCCACGAACAGCAACTACTGAAAGGGTAACACAGGCGCAGACTCAGAGGCTAAAAGCTGCGTTTGCATGACGTGTACCGACGGCGAACTTACGAACGCTCCAGCCAGTGCAGCGCCCCTGGCGTCTGGGAGGTGCTGAGGTTCATGTAGGGCGCAGGACTTTCGAGCTATAGCTACTTTTAGTTAAATAAATAATGAAACAGGTTAGCAAATGCACTCCATATTTTCGCTTCAAAGATGGGATGCGCCTATCACAAACCCTCCACCACGTGTTCATAGTGCATTTTTGTTACTTATTATCCTGCTCACCTGTCTGAATACATCTGTGTAAAGATCATACATGAGAAGCTGTTATCTCAAATCAGAATCTGTCATTCACAATTCCAGAAGAGAGAAAAATGCACATTTACAAATGGCCTATGTAGAGATCCATACATTCAATGCACTTAATTATTACTTTGTGTAATGGTTTCTTTTTTATATTTTCTTGCAGTAACTACAGAGTCATATGCATATGACTTTTTCACTCAGATCTAGAGTTGCTAACTCTATCTGCCTTCACTGAGTCCAGCAGTCACAGATAGACAGAGGTGCAGTCATGAGTCTGACAACTCTGATCTTTTGCACCATCAAAATATGAAAATAAGAATCAGAATCAGCTTTATTGGCCAGGTGTGACGGACACATGAGGAATTTGACTCAGGTACATCGGCTCTCAGTGTGCAAAACAGTAAACCAGCATAAGGCTGTGTAATACAATATAGCAGTATTAACATCAACAAACAGTGCATGTTAATAATAAAGCTGATTCTGATTCTGATTCAGACTCGTGACTGCACCTCTGTCTATCTGTGACTGCTGGACTCAGTGAAGGCAGATAGAGTTAACAATTCTAGATCTGAGTGAAAACCAACTAAGCAACCAACCAACCAACTAAGAACCACTGAGATGACAACATTCATAGTGCACTGTACAGGAGTGGTCCCTTCAGCACCTCAACGCCACAAAACCACAGAACGAGGCAGGACTGGCAATGCAAAATCCCTACAATAAGGTATAAGTAGTCTAAATTAATTAAAATTAAATTGTGCAATTTCAGTTTTTCTGTTGGTGCCCCAGAGTTGATTTTTGTTTGAATTTATATTTTTCCTGGCATTTACTTCCATGTGTTCAATATGTAAAAAACCAAAAAATTAATTTAGATTTTTCCAGGAGGACTAAATCAGTTGTGGGAGTTTCTTGAAATCTGTTTCTAAAAATATGTTTTGGCCTATGACACTGATATCAACAACATACAGTGGATCCTAATCCAAAGTTGTTGGATTGTCCACAGTACACCTACCTTTTAAACTGTTTGTCTATATATTTTTGGCTGTGCTGGTTTGTACAGGTTACAGAGAAGGTTATTTGGCTCCACCGGGTGTCTGAATATGGTTTGATTCTGTGAAAACTACAGCTGATGTAGCCAGTAGGTACCTCTTCCACCCCTGAGTTTACCATCAAGACATTATAATAACGAGTGATGAGGCCGTACACTATCACCAGGGCTTGAACCTGTTACTTCCATCAAACATTGGGCACTGGAAATATAAATGCAGGATTGTTACCCACACATTATTTCTTCAACTTCAATATAAAATATAAAAAAATTCAACTGTAACAAAATTTCTCAGTAAAATATCTTGATGTTAAACTTGGAGGTGGAAATTATGCTAATGGAACATTCTGGCCACATCAGCTGTATTTTTTAAAACCATATTCCAACACCAGGTGGAGCAAAATAGCCTTCTGTGTAGCCTGTAAAAATCAGATCAGTTAAACAAAAGGTAGCCTTTAGACAAATTGTTTAATCTATCTCCCAGCAAGTTACATGCACCCTGCTAAGGGGCTTGGTTGGTGAACTCTGGACAAGAGGATACAGTTAATCTGTCCAAAACATTTTATTTTTAGAGACAGACTTAGTCTGAGCGTAAAAGTAATAAAAAGTCACTGCATACGAACAAATGTCACATAATGTCACAGTGTGCAATAAGACAAAGACATATTCCCTCCAACTACACATGTAGGCTATATTTCTTTTATAAAGGCATAAGACAAAAAATAGCATGAATGCACATTGTTGACATAGATTTCTTTAACACAGCTCTGCTTTTGTACTTTCTCTTAGTACTGCTGTTTTTGTTTCATTTAGCTTTTCTTTCAATGAAAGCAACAGTGTTATCTGTTAAACCCTGTTGTTTCTGTGTGGTGGGATTGTGAAACTGGGCGACCTCTGTTATATTTCAACTGAAAGTAGAAAGTGACAGAGATTTATACTTTAATGAAGACAATTTACATTTTACTTCATTTTAAGAAGAACAGTGGCTGACAATAAAGTCAGCTGGTTGCCTACACTGATGCACCTCTGCAGAAGCATCTGAAAGAATGATTCAAATTATGGCCCGTGATTAAAACATGTTTTGGTGTTTGTGCCATAACTGAGAAGTCAAGTAACCACGTTGAGGTTGATCGTGAATGATGGGAGACAAATAGTTGTTTGATGGTTTCATTAAAACTTTGATTCATCCTTTGTCATTTACTCAGATACAACACAATGTGCGTGAAGCACGTACAGCAACGTAAGTCGGAGAAGCTGGGTGTAGGCTGCTTTTCAAGTGGGTGTGCCTACTCATTCATAAAGTGGGGATATATAAGGCACAACTGCAGCAGGTTAGTCATTCATCAGGTGTAATATTGTCACCAACATCAGCTCTCAGATCAGTCATGCTCCGTCGTGCCAGCGAACTCCAGCTCCTCGCGCTCCTGCTGCTGCTGAGCAGGGGCCGCTCAGTTGTTCACAACAACGCCACGGAGTCAATCGGTCTTCAGCCGGTCCACAACACCCAGGACGTTCCGGACGATGAAGACACGAACCAGGCGAGGAAAGGCGGGCGATGGCAGCCTGACGCTGTGCGTAACGGTGAGTCCAAACGGTTACGCAGACTACAGTACGTTTATACCAATAGTAAAGTCGACACATGTGGCTTCGAATGAACACCTGGGTGGCTGGTATAAAGGTGGACTGACAAAAAAACAACTTTTGAGAAAAAAAGATTAAGCATTTGGCATCAGTGTTTCTGTAAGACAGTTGTGATGAATTGCCATTAAAAACAGGCTGTAGCCCTCAAAGGCGTTGCACACTGGTTGAATAAAGGTTAAATATGATACGTAAATAAATTAACTGCATATTGTGACTTAGGGATGAAGAAAGAAAGGAAACTGCATAAACGACAAAAATGTGAGAAAGAAGAGAAGAATGTGATACAACACTAAAACATCTCTGGGAGATATGTTGTTCACAATCAATCACACCTAAAATGGAAAGGCCACTGATGCACCAGAGGAACTGGGTGTATACCAAGTAAAAAGTATTTTGTTCATATAATCATTTTTGTGGTTTTCTTATGGTATATTAATTCCTGGCATACAAGCAAACAAAAAAACCACACCTCCTGAAGCTGTGATCTATGTGGACTTAAGGTGGACAGGAAGACAGTATGCAACACACACACTGTGTTTTCATTCCTCGTGAGGACTTTACATTGACTTACATTCATTTCTGGTAGAGTATCCAAACCTTAACCATAACCACTACTTGCCTAACCCTAACCCTGACCTTAAACCATATTGCCACCCTAACATTCTGGCCCGTGTGTTGTATAGGATGCATGACTAAGGCTGTGTTTGCCGGAGCTGGTGTGTAGGTTGACATGACTGTGTTCACTTTCCAATGAAGTTCATCAGTGATGAAAAATCTTGTTTCATTTATATTTGTTCCAGATAAACATGCTTTTTCCACCCAAAACCTGATTATAATTCTTTGTATTACATTTTATCAGAAAAATGAAAAGCACGTTTATTCATAAATGTGATGTAACACAGGTAAATGCAAATATGAACTATATATGTTGCAGATACTTCTTGTAATTAGGAAAAAGTAAACGTCTGTTAAGTATTTTAAATAAATTATGGCTGTATTGATTTAAAAGCCCAGTACCAAAAACATGAACACCACACATTAGACATGAGTCCTCTGGCTCTAGCTGTTGATTTACAGGGGTACTGTACCCCTCCAGCAATGTAGTAGGCTTCCACAGAGTTGGTCGACTTGTGAAAGACTTTCAAAACACATTAAACTAAATCAGTGCAGCAGACAGTGAGACATGCTGACTTTTAGGGCAGGATATTTCAGTCCCCACAAAAGTTCATGTTCATCAGACCTTCCCTGCCTGATAAATGGGCATGCCTTTCTCCACAATCCAGTTTGTAAAGTAGCCTTTTGTTAAAAACCTTTGTTATGCAGTGACTCAGTTTAAGGCAGGTAAAGAAAGAGGAGATACCAGCCACCTTACCTCAAGCTGTGATATTTTCTTAGATCTGAACATAAAATGCCACATGAGAGTGAAGTGGAGCATGTGTATATGTAACTCCGTTTTTATTTCTCAGGCCCAGACCAAAGCCAAGTGGGCTGCAGGGAGCTGAGGTCCACAAAGTACATTTCTGATGGCCAGTGTACCAGCGTCAACCCCATCAAGGAACTGGTCTGTGCTGGGGAGTGTCTGCCAACCCATCTGCTGCCCAACTGGATCGGGGGTGGGGGCCACACTGGGAGGTACTGGAGTCGCCGCGACACCCAGGAGTGGCGCTGTGTCATTGACCGGACCAGGGCCCAGCGGATCCGTTTGCAGTGCCAAGATGGTAGCTCCAGAACCTACAAGATAACTGTGGTGACCTCCTGCACGTGCAAGCGCTACTCAAGACAGCAAAATGACTCAGGACACAAGGACACCACTGTCCACACTGGTAGACAGAGGAAAAATCAGAGGAAAGCTGAAGTCGCTGAGGAGAGAGATGGGATGCAATCTGGCAACTAAAAGACATGTAATCCAGCTGTTACAGAGGAAATCTTCTAACAACCAGTCTTGTCTTCATCAAGAGGTTAATGGATGAATTATAAGTGTGCAAATAATAAGCAAATGTTTAGGGGCCAGGGCAAACAGAAGTAAAAGTGATTAGTGTAGATCTGTTTCCAGATGTATCTCAGATTATTGTGACACGGAAAAATCTTTTAAGATTAGTCTGTAGACCAAAACACACATCATTTAGACGAATGGTTCAACAGTCTAGCAATTATGCTTATTTGCTGTCCTTTGGGCAGTGAGATCTTCAGTTTTATGCCTGTGTGTAGTGTCTTGGGGTCAGGACATATTTAGCCTAGCTTAGCATAAAGATTGGAAGCTGGGGGAGGCAGGTGGCCTGGCTGTGTCCAAAGTTAAAGAATACACCTGCACAAATGCTTGTATCTTGTTTGTCCTGTCTTTACACAGAGACAGAAATGAACAAACTGGTTTTACCCCTAACCAGAATCATGGGGGGGTTGATTGGGTGTGCGTACAACATGCAGGGTTTTGACTTAATAATGACATACATACATTACTACATTACTGTTATATTATTATGATGTTGTATTGCAAATTTGGATTTGGCACTGTTTGCAAAAAACAATCTGGTCAAAATTATGCTCCCTTCACAATGTATATGCTGTTACAGTTTTGTTGTATATTAGGATAATTTCTCAGAGATGAGTTTGGATTATGTACATTTTGATGTAGTCCGTAGCATCACAGTTAGCTGCTTTGTATGCACTGCTCTTCATTTTGCACTCTACCTCGAATAAACTGTTTGCTGTTTGGTCTGGATCTGCTGTCAGAGGTGCACATCGAGCTACTGATACTCTGGGCAACACTGCTCCCAGGGGGTGTATTACACTACCAGCCAAACGTCGTCCCCTTTGTATTGTATGGGAAAGTTTGTCCAAACTTTTGACTTGTAGTGTACGTCACCTGAGAGCCCCCATCTCACATAAGGACTCACAAACTGCTGCACTGTTACAGTATGTAATGTTCTGGTGGTTCTGGCAGTAATAAAGGTGCATTGGAATGTAGCAACATAACAGTTTGACAGTACAGGAGATTTTGTCTTGGAAAGAAATGCCAGCGTGGATGTAAGTGTAGATCTGCTGTGTCACATCAGATACATAATAATAGAAAACAGAAATCCTTTACATCATCCAAAGGCTAAACAGACTTTTGATGCAAGATATGTAAATGTTTATTTTACCATAATTTGTGAATGTTTCAAATGTGAAGTTAGGTTTTTATAATTTAGTGATGCTTAGATAGCCGATAGTGTAAGTGTACAATATATGGGTAATGTTTGATGGGTTTTTATACAATGAATAGTATGTAATTTATTTTTGTACCAGAACAGTTTAAGTTCTTATATACACACACATATATATATATATATATATATATGTGTGTGTGTGTGTGTGTGTGTGTGTGTGTGTGTG
>NW_018128219.1:733068-744463 GCF_001952655.1 Monopterus albus
GTGTGTGTGTGTGTGTGTATTTTATGTCTCTGTCTAAAATAAATAGTTGAATGAAAACTGTTTACAAGGTTGTATTTCTGACATAATGCTGCAGGCATGCCAGACAGGCTCACTGCAAACAGGAACTCCCTAACAACAGAGGCATTAGTCAGTGATGAAACTCTCTTTTCAACAGACACCATACTTTGTTTTATTGTGAAGGGGATACCTTCACCTCCAGGCTTTTTGGGCTTTTTCCAGCTGCGGCAACATGTTAAGATGCTTTATTGTCTCATATATCCGTTCTTTTGTCACTCTGAAAGCTATGGGCAAAGGTAGGCAGTGAATAGAATCACCTGCATTGGATAACAACAGGATGTTTAACTTGTGTTACCTGCAGAGGAAAGAGGATTGATGTCCCTTTGTCAGTAATATCCTGTAGGCACAGTGAAGGGCCATCAGAGCACGGTAAAGTCTAATGTTGATTAATAGTTGGGGAAAAATATTTGACAAGTTGTCTGGTAAGCTTTGAACTACATTTAATATGTTTGTAGAATTGTTAAAGGTACAATTTTGGTGAACTTTATGATTTTATTGTGCTAAATCTCAAATGGAAATATAGTTTTACATATTGACCTCACAACATGTTGAGTGTGCATTGTATTTTTAACATCTAACAAATAAATACACAAACATACTATAAGCGTATACAGCACATCATATAACATACCATATTAACTTGCTAACACCAATATTTGCTAACATTGCCACAGCTTTAGTTAAAATAAAGTTGCTGTATAGCTGGTACTATGGAGCTGAAATGGAGTTTACAGACGATGACATTAAAGATGAATAAGCTGATAGGCTAACACAACAATGATACCACCGGGCTAATGTGGTAGCAATGGTAGCCTTTTGGAACATAATGCATTATGGGATTGAAATTTGAAACTCACTAATTACAGTACTAATCCTAGTAACACTCCATTACTTTGATATTTTTGTAGAAATACTATTCCAGTTGTTTTATTTATATGTTGTGTGTTCTTAGCTGGCACATCAACTGTACACACCTAGTTTAGTTTAGAGCTGAAGAGGAGTGTGAACCATGCAGCTCCAGACTGGGACTTCTGGAGCGTTCTGTGCAGTCACCAAGGTTAAAGCTAGCCCCACACTACAGGACAGTTAGCCCAGCTTTAGGCCTGATTGTCCCTTCCTGACAATCGTGGGGGCATTCCCTAATGTGAGGCCACTTGGAAGCTATTATCAGGCCAAATTATTCTGTAGTGTGGGGTGCTGAATGACCTAATCTTTAAGCCTCTGACAGGATCAGAAGGCCCCCAGTCTTGAATTGTAAGTATCAAGCATGTTTGATACTTGTGAGTTGGATTCCTGTAGTGTGGGGGCAACAGCCCTAATGAATCCTAACAAGACGCCTGGCCAGGAAGTGTCACAGCTGCTTGTTGCTTTAGCTTGCACTAGCCTCACCTCCAGCTTGTGCTGCAAAATCTGTAAGCCATGTTGATTTTGTCTTCTCAGCCAAGACTTCTTCTATTTTTTTCTCTGAACAAAACATAACACACACAAGCACTACTGCTTGACAATGAGTGCCTACCTCCATGTTTGTTTTGTTCTGAAGTCATCTTTGATTACAGGAGTTTCTGTGAGATCCCTGGTCCCCATAGTCAACATCTCTAAAATCATTCACTAAAAACGGCAAGTGTGTGGTCCTTTCTCTTGACTCTAGTCTAGTGAGTGTGCTCTTAAGATTAAGATTAAGCTGTCATTATGTCTGTGGTCTCTCACATTTTCTAAACTCGGTTAAGATTACAAAATCCTCTAGTGTGGGCCCAGCCTAAGATCGCAGCTTAGCAGCTATGGTCAATAAATCTCTCCAGAGTCTACAGTAAGTGTACCTGCTTGTTAAACCATAACATCTGGTTTTCTTATACTTACTTTTGTACTAGATACAAGTCCAGTATTCACTCTCTTTTAGCTATGTTTTTGGTCTCATCAGTTTCTGAAGGAAAAACATGTCTGTTTAGTCAGTAAAGGCTCCACTGTGTTCTCCAGCTAGTCTGTGACTGACTCATTCAGCCATTTGCAGCTGAGCAGATTGTGGACAGTGGTGGAGAACAGAAAAAAGTTGCAAATATTAAAAGTTTATAAGTAAGCTACATTATCTCTCTTTCTAGTTTTAGGCTTTGTTTTTAACAAAAAGCCCATTTTAGCACCTACATTGACTGTTGTTCCTCTTTATCAAAGCCCCTTACTTCAGTTTTTAATTCCATAGATCGGTCATGCCCAGGAATGGTAAATACCAAGCAAGGAGATACGTCATTTTCAGCTACCATCTTTGTCTGGATTAGGAAACAGCCACATAGCCTATAAATCATATTTTCCAAAGAGGTGTTACTGTATTGATAAATAATAGCAACCTTTTAGCCCTTTCTATTGTGGATTTATGTCTAAATTAAACACATAAATACAGTTAAAGGTTGCTAAAGCTAAATGAACAATCAATATAACAACTACTTAAGATGATGGAATATTTACACACAAGAAGAAAAAAATCATAGTTTTAGGGATACAGTACCATACCATACCATACCAACTTTATTTATAAAGCACTAAAAAACAACCAGAGTGGACCAAAGTGCTGTACATTGCAACAAAACAGTATAAATTATAAACCCACAAACAACAATATAAAATATAATCAATATAAAAAATGACTAAAATCAACACAAAAATAAAATATCAAAATGCCAGGGAAAATAAATGAGTTTTTAAAAGAGACTTAAAAACGGACAGGGTAGAGGCTTGTCTAATGGACAGTGGTAAATCATTCCAGAGTATAGGACCAGCAACTGCGAAGGCTCGATCGCCTCTAAGCTTACGCTTTGTTCTTGGGACACTCAAGAGAAACTGATTTGCTGACCTCAGTATGTACTGTGTGTTTTGCAAATACTCAAATTTAAACGTGAAAAAATCTTTAAGAAATGTAATATTTTTTTGACTCAAACTTTTCTGATAAACGTATCATACAAGACAAGATAACCAAAGCCATTCTTACAATCTGGAAAACCACCAGGCCCTCATGGACAGCCATATAAACTGTATGAGAAATTTTATTTTGTACTATCCTTATCTTGACACCTATATGTTCAGAATTACTGACATGAGGATCCCGTCCTCCTTAATCAGGCCTGTAGTTGGCTAAAAAAAATCCTTTCAGTTACCGGTCTTACAGATCAGTGCATCTATTACATACTGAAATTTTGGCACAATGGCTTGACGACCGTCTGCCCACCATAATATCCCTGACATCTCAGCTTGTCAGATCTTGGTCAGTTGGTCAGAGGCAGGAGCTCAAATCGCTGAGTTTGCAGCACGTTCATCATGTCTCTTTGCTTATTTCAGGGTCATTAACCATCCACTTTAAACTATAATTACATGCCTATTGATGCAGCTCTTAAGCGCAGGCTTATAATGCTTAATCTGAACAGTCTTCACATCTTGCCAGTCCCTGATAGCTTACATTAACAAAGCAGTGTCATTCTTCGAGTACAACAAATCCATTTCTACCTTCACACATAGCTGAATAGCAGGATTAAAACACAGTCAGTGATACTGCTGGCATCTTAAAATTCATGGATGTAACATAAATGGGAGTCAGGAAGCCACGTGGTAACAGTCTAGACCAGAACAAGCAGCAGTAAATCATGAGATAATACTGTGACACTACTGATTTAAAGCCACACTATAAGCTCCTCTACCTTAAGTATTAAACTTCCTCCTTTCTATACAATGAATCATATCAGCAGGCAATGTTTTAGTATTCTGTACATGAAAGAGAGGGTGGGAGCCACATCAAAAGCTGCAGAAATTCATCTTCAGCAAACATGGTAAGCAAAAAGACCAAAACAGAATTATAAAACTATAAAAGGTCCATTTTGTTAAGTGTCCTGAGGCCTGATGCTGTGAAAAGGTGGTGCTGCTGGATGTCTGTCCACATGCGTGTTATGCTGTCAATAGCCTCAAATAGTCAAAGAGAGTTTAATCTCTTTGCTGCAGACACACCTGTTCTTCATTCAGGCAGGATGTGAGTGAAGGCTGCTGTCATAGCCACAACACTCAGGAAACCCTTGCCAGACAAAGACGCTGTGTTTCCCAACCACACAGGGATTGCATGCCTTCCCTCTCTACTAGATCCAATTATAATGCTGTTACAGCTAATAAGTAGCTCGGAGAAGATAAAAGAGAGGGAAAGCAAAAAAGTCACCTCATTTCAGTCTGGGTTTGACTGTTGACTGTTCTGTACACTGCACAAAAGGACAACTGCTACGTACAGATATTGTTTTCATGGGAACAGTTTTAGAGCTTATATAGGTTTGGAACAAGGTTGGACAAAGAACATAGGACACACCCATCCAAAGAACCTATGCAGGTGCTGGACCAACAACAACTTGAAAGCAATTTAATTCTACAGTAGCAACATTTCAATCTACACAAGAAGGTCAGGCATTGTCAAACAGGGATCACTGTGAAAAACACACATTTATATACACCTACTAAGACACCAGTCAGGTGCTTTCAATGTACTAGACTCAAGAATAGTCTGCCTTCAAAGAGGACCAGCCACGACAGAGGCAAACTGTGCCGCTCAAAACAGCCCACCAAAGGAACGAAAGATGCCAGTGAAGCAGGAACAGTCAAAGAGACAATGAATATAATGTGAAAAACACATAACACATGAGTTTATATTCATGAGTTTATATTCATGGGTGGTTTATTTCAACAGAAATAGGCAGATGAACCAGCATCTGACTGAGGGAAGTGAGCAAAATATAAAGGCTAGAAAATGGGAGCTAACAAGCAACAGGCAATGAGTGGTAATCAAGGATCGGAGTAAAGCTGGGGAGGTTAGATGACACAAACAGGAAACACTTACAAAATAAAGGTACACAACAGGAAGCAAATCCAAAACTCTAACACAAGTAGGAAATTAGGAAACACAGATGTGCTACCTGTGCTTGCACGCCATGCATTTGTTGCAAGATAGGGCCCCACGTCTTGTGCCATTATCATTTACACAGTGTATAAAATCTAAGTTAACACACCTTTAAAAGAAAACTAATTTGCACACTGATAAATCTTTCACATGATGCCAGTCAGATGGACCTAATCAGACATTAACTAATTCTCTTTCTCTCTCTGCTCTGGCAGCAGAAACTGTCTGATATTAGGCCTACTTATGACATCTTTATGTTTATCAGAGTTCAGTTTTGCAAACCCACATTGGCCCTGCACTCACAAAGCTCCATCAGATCTGACCTGTTACCCCCACTTCTCTAAATGAAATCTTTAAAAGATTAAACTGGATGTTGTCAGAACAAAAAATTCATTTTGGAAGCAATTTGTTGACACCAGTTGACTAGATAAAAAACCCACTGTGAGAAAGTCTTTTGTGATTTTAACCATGTGGTGTCTACACTCTAGAAAAGTGACAAAACTACAGTAAATATACTCAAAACAGCCATTGTGCAGACTTAAAGACATTCGTTTTGAGTGCACTTTTGATGTATGCTTCTGTCCTGCAATGTAATGCACAAAGTTTAATTCAAATTTATTTGTATAGCAACAAAAGTTGCCTCTAGACACCTTACAAAGTTTAGACCTTATTGTTGTTATTATTATTATTATAGAGGAAAACTCAACAAACCCCCATTGATTTTGGGTACTATTTATCTACTTATTTTATTATTTTTATTTTTTTTATTACATTTGATTCCACTTGCTGTTTTTAATTGTATTTAGACTTTGTGTACCATTTATCTACCTTATATTTCACCTTGCATTGTGTGGCATTCATTGTGGACAGCAAAGTAAGAATTTCATTGTACAGGGAAACACGTTTCCTCACTGTGCACATGACAATAAACACTTAAAGTCTTGAGTCTTGAGCAAGCACTTGGCGACAGTGGGGAGGAAAAACTCCCTTTAACAGAAGAAACCTCCGACAGACCCCAGCTCTTGGTGGGCAGCCTTCTGCCTTGACCGGTTGGGATGAGTGGATAGAGGAGAGAAAGAAGAGAAGAGAAAAGCAACAAGACACAACAAAAAACAAACAAACAAATAAAGGAGCTCATCACAGTTGCAATAGATTTGTGCACTGTAAGGTAACAGCTCCAAACACAGCCCAAAACAAATGTGAACATAAAACAGAACATTTCACAACAAGGAACACAAAATTTTGAGCAAACAAGTAGGCTAGGGAAAAATGTATACGTATTATATACATATATTCAAGAGTCAGTAATAAGTAGGTCCTAAATCATTCTGAATAAAGAATTGTATAGTAGATAATGATGTGTGCTTTCAAGATACTACAATAATGGATCATTAATATGTGTCAAATCAATGAAGGCCAAATACAGTGCCATAAAATGTTGACAAGTGGACCTCGAGTTAAAAAGTGGTTTTTTTTTAGGTCTTATCAATACTGCAAAAGGAGGGGTAATGCCATCTGATCACTGGCTACTAGAAATACCCTTCAAAACCCCAGGAACAAAAACATCATTTCTGCAGAACATTTGTACCACAGCAAGTTAACAAGCCATAGTACACAATTTTACTGTTAGTCACTTAGACAGTACCATTAAGAACTGGGTAACTTTAAGATGGTCCATTACGGTACACATTAAGGATACAGGGTTTTCTTTCCACAAGGCTATCTTATTATAACACACATGCACAACCCCTGCAGACAGGAGAACATAAAAGCTACGCTGTTTGTTCCTCATCAGGTATTGGGTGACAACACAGAATGCTTGAGGAGCATTTGATAGCCTTGTTGCCTTCTTGATGATCTCATCTTTCTGGAAACCTGCATTACCATCAACGCGATCTTAAATTACTGTTGAAGCCATTGACAATGCACGCCTCTTTTGTTAAGGACATGCATCTGTATTCAGAGGTGTTCCTAATATTCTGACCCTTTTATGTAGGTAGTTGTAGGTCATAGGTAAAGGTGGTTTTGTACTGGACTGTGTTATATTCAGTATACGTAGTATTTCTAATATTCATGTATGTAGCTGTGGAGGACAAAAACATAGAGACAGCTCTGAATATAACATACTGCAGTGCAACACCTCCTTTGAGTCTGGCCTCAGTATGAACATACAGTATAGTTGAATTTATACATGACAGTTTGACAGTTTCATCAAAAACTGAAACATTGTGAGCTTCATAAACACAGATGTTAAGGTGGAAGTGTTACAGGGAAGTTGTACAGGTGGTCAGTGAGTGTGTCTATATACTTAGAGAGAGAGAGAGAGAGAGATTCAACCATATATATATATATATATATCCATCCATCCATTATTTATACCACTTTTTCCTGAACAGGGTTGTTTCTTTGTTGCCTTATTGCATTGCCCATTGCACATGAACATTGAGAGCCAGTGAGCCAGAGTTAAATTCCTCAAGTGTCCAACACACCTGGCCAATAAAGCTGATTGTGATTCTGAACATACTTTGCACTGGCAAGCTTGTGGACTTTTGCTGTCATTGAAACAGCCATGAACACAACAGCAGTCATAGCTAAGCTGTCATCATCGTGTAACTTGCTTTTACACTTTGTCACACAACCTACTTGATTAGACCTGTCCAGACCCCACCTCTCGCCCAACATCGGCTGGGATTGGCTCCAGCCCACCCCCATAACCCTCGTTAGGATAAGTGGTACAGATAATGGATGGATGAACTACTTGGTTAGGTTTACAAACAAAAACTACTTGAAAAACACACATCTTTATATGCTTGTCTTAGTCTCCTTCACTCATAGTAGTCAGGGTAATTGTGCAGTAGAAAATGGTGCCTTAAGCTAGTTATGGATCTTTGTGGCCTTCACCGCTCCTGCTTCATACTCCTGCTGGGAAGTCCGAAAGTGACTTTCTATTCTCCTAAAGGGACACTAGGATTCATTATTTGAAAATATGACAGTAGAACAGCCTTTGTTTTTTTTTTTTACTCCATTGTGTCCCCCTCTACTTATACGCAAAACATAAGCTTTCACAAACGAGGAGACACTAATAACAATGAAGGGAATGTGTTTTTCCTTGTCACTTGTCTATAACACGTAACTTGTTAGTTTATGAAGTGCGTGTGACATAAAATGGCAGAAATTACATTATGAAAAAGACATCTTTTCAAACAATTTCCAATATATTATAGTGCTACTAATAGACAGGCTTCAGAGCACTGTGAAGTAACTGAGCATGAAGAGGCTAAATGACACCACTCACTCTTTTTAGAATGAGAGGAAACTGGGATGTAATGTTACACTAATATCTGTACAGGTTATGCATTAAATGCGATGTTCAGAGTGTATTAATCAGCTGACAGAAGGACGAAGGGATTAAATACAGTCTCATGAGCTTTTGCTGTGTGGTTGATCTCACCATCATGATGTATGCATATGTCCGTGATACAGTATCTAGACAAAACCCACTCTCCACCTTCATCCTGCCGAAACACTGCCCCTAAGACCCAAGGTGTCTTCTTACAAGACTTTCCCAGGGCTCTCTGACAATGACTTTACTCCAACTCTCCTCGTCTCCCCTTTGATACCACTGAAAATAAATCCACTCAAGAACTGTCCAGCTCATGCCATTATTGTTACACATAGATGAGATGTCTTTTTCCCTTTTTTACTCTCCAAATGATCTCCAGTTACCCCAAAAAAGCTGTTTGTGGCATCACTTCACTGAGGTAGTGGAATGGCTGAGGAAAGGATGAGGAAAAAAAAGAACCTGAGGGGCTTGAAAGAAGACTATGAAAGTTATTTGATCCCAAGTATTTGTTAATTTCAGAATCGCAGAAACCGGAAATTTGAGATTGAGCTTTTATACTTCAGTGAGTAGGATTTATGTGATGGAGTATGACATGCAGAGGAGAAAGGATAATGGAAGGATGAGGTTTGAGTTTTGACTCTACTGACAATTTAGCATGACAGCAGCAATGCTTGCTAATTGTGCCTTTGAGCATATTGTGAGAGGGTTAGTGTGGGCTCCCATTGGGGTAAAGCTGTGGAAAATGGAAAACAATGCAGTCTACATAAATAAAAATGGAGGGCAGCCACCTTAACTCTACTCCAGAAGTCACAAATCTTGCTGACAGTACTGCAGCCTCCCTATGGCTAGCTTCATAGTACAATTCACAAATCCATACCCTAGAGCAGGCATCACGAAAGTTTGACAGGAAGTAACATTCCACTAAATTAGCAGTATTTTACCAAGCCTGGAAAGATCTTAGAAACATCAGTTATACTTGGACTTATTCTCTCCCATAGATCTCTCTGAGTTGACCTCAACAATTGCTTCATCTAAATCATCAACATGTCTCTAAAGCCCCTTTCCTACAGTCCAAAAAAAGCCATGTAACCCACCACACCTCGGCTTTTGACGGCAGCGGTACTGCAGCTACTGGGACAAACTATTAGCTTTCATGCTGCTTTGTTTAAAACTCTGTTTACCACTGCAGGTATATGACATCACCAACGTGATGTCAACGTACCCGGCTTGCTGTAATTAAACCTCTACTCAAAAAGCCTACTGTTAACCCAGGTGTCCTAGCTAATTATAGACCAAAATCACAGTGTCAGCCGGGATTGAGTCCAGCGGATACTGGGCAATGTTACTGCAATGTTGTACTTTGAAAAGGGGGAGATAGTTTTAACTACCATTTAGTGCTTTTAGATCTCACAGCAGCCTTTGACACCATGGACCATACAGTCCTCATACCCCGCCTTCTTTTCTGACCAATAGGACCTTTTCAGTTATGATCAATGATTCTACCTCTGCAGTAGCCCCTCTCTCTTCAGGTGTTCCCCAAGGTTCAATCCTGGCACCTATTCTTTTCTCATTATATATGTTACTGTTAGGCTCAATTATTTCTAAGCATAACATTTGTTTCCATTTTTATGCTGATGATGTGCAGATTTACTTGCCGTTGATGCAGAGTGATGCTAATGCACTAGCCCCCTTGCACAGGTGTTTGGGTGATATTAAAGAGTGGCTCGCACAAAACTTCCTTTATTTGAATGAGGTGAAGACTGAATATATTGCTTTTAGCCTGGACCCCACTCACACTGTATCTGGCCTAGGAGCTTCAGCCCCATTATTCACTCAAACTGTGAAAAATCTGGGAGTGTTATTTGATAGCAGCCTCAAATTTGTCAAGCAAATTAGTTCGGTGATCAAAATAAGCTTCAGCTGAGGCTCCTAGCAAAGGTGAAACCTTTTTTATCTGGAGTCGACCTAGAAAAAGCCATTCACCGTGCATGCCCCCAAGCTCTGGAATGCCCTGCCCCCTGAGGTTCAATCTATAACGAAGTTAATGGTTTTTACGTCTAAATTAAAGGCACATTTATTCAGACGGGCTTTTGGCATCTAATATTTAGCAGCAATGCTATAGGCCTTCCTGATTTTATATTTTGTAATCTTACTCTCTCTGTATTTTGACTCATTTTTATTTTACAGGAATTTTATAGTTCTTATAGATCGTTGTTTTAAATTTGTGCAATGTTAACTTTTCTTCTGTTTCTTTATGTATTTTTGGCATGCTCTGTTTTATCTCGGTTTGTTTTATTGTAAACCACTTTGCGCTCCCTTTGGTGTTGTAAAGCGCTATATAAACAAATAAATTATTTTTTATTATTATAACCATTTATGCTTATAATTGGAATTACTGCTGGGTAGCTTGTGAATTTCCTATGCAAGATCTATAAAGTCTTATAATTATACCGTCATTTTTGTATTAATCTAGTTCTGAAAAGTAACTAGTAACTAAAGTTAGAAAATGAATGTAGTGGAGTAAAAAGTGCAATATTTGCCTTTAAAATGTAGTGATGTCGAAATATGAAGTAGCGTAAAATGAAAATACTCAAGCAAAGTACAGATACCTCAAAATTGTACTTCAGTATAATACTCGAGTAAAGTACTTAGTTACTTTCCACAACTTTTTCTATTCATCACTAAGCAGGGGCCATAACTTCAACAATCACAGTTAAACAATAAAAATAAATAAATCTATGGAACATAAAAGATTGTTTTTCAGTCTTTATGGTTGAAAGGTTTTTGTAGAGAAACAAGTATTCATATCAATACTGTCAGGTCCGCTCGGCGCGACCTGCCTCTCTTTTGCCTTTCTCTCTCCTACTCGTTCTTTTTGCGGGATCGGCACCTCAGCTGTGTCGCTTTCTGTAATTAGTGACTTGTGGGTTGTCGCGCACAGCTGGGGCGCATTACTGTAATTCCTTCCTCCTTATTTAAACCTGTGGCAGACGCTTCGTCTTCGCTGGAGCATTACCTAAATTTGATTTGATTTGATTTGATTTGATTTGATTTGATTT
>NW_018128219.1:745673-749241 GCF_001952655.1 Monopterus albus
GACATGTTAAAAATATGGGTTAATGGTTTGCATATCTCCTCAATTACCCATTTAACAGTTGTCATGGTGATACCATCACTATCACTAGATGTTTTGTTACCACATTTGTTCACTATCTCTATAATTTCCTTTTCAACTATGGGCTTCAAGAACATAGAACTCATGTTCCATCAATTGTATTAGTATTTATAGTGACAGTTGAATCATCTGTACAAATGCTTTTTCCTAAACTAGGGCCAACATTCACAAAGTACCTGTTAAACTCATCAACTGCATCCTCCATTCTGTTGACCGGTGTATCATTATCCATAAAATATTGAGGGTAGTTACTCTTGCTGGGACTATTCCTAATCAATTTATTTAATATATTCCAAGTACCTCTCATGTTATTTTTATTATCCTCTAATACTTTAGAATAATATTGTTTCTTACATCTCCTCAGAATCTCAATTAATTTGTTCTTGTACGCCTTATATTTTACTTCCGTCTTCTTTGATCTGTCATTTATGAAATCCTTGTATAACGCATTCTTCTTTTTACATGCATTCTGTAATCCCTTACTTATCCACGGTTTCCCATTGTAATTCCTTTTGTTTTTATGCCTGTAGACATACCTGTATTCATGGTATGTGTAATACATCTTTGTGATTTCCACGCTGACAGTTCCTGTGTTGTGGATTTCATGTTGTACGTTGGTTACATGTTTTTTTTGTGTGTGTTATACGCATCTATCGAACTACGACTAATATGTCATTGGTTGCATGTTAGATGCAAATGCATTTACACGTGACTGGATTGGACTTTCAAGGCTGACAGTATCTGTGCCATTGATTGTCGTTCAGTATATTGTATGCATGTGTCTAGCTAAGTGTTATTGGGATCAACGCTGACAGTTCCTGTGCTATTGATGTCGGTATGTTCGCCACTCTCTTATTTTTCACCTGTCCGTCCTCATCCTCCTACTCTCCTGGTTCCTGCCGTTAGCCTGTCTAATCACCTGTTTGTCCTGGTCCCTTCAGCCATCTCTGTCCAACCCTGCTTCAGTACTATACATTGACTCTGTTACGTGTTGACTTTGTTTGTGTTGCCACCAATAAACCACCTTTTTTTCACTAGCACCTGGGTCTGCAGACTTGAGTCCTACCGCAGTTCTCCCTCACCCTCCTGGTGAGGGGGACTAAACCATAACAAATACACAAAGTCTCACACTGATTCAGTCTAAACATAAGAGAATGAAAAGCTGCCATCTAGTGTAGTAACTAGAGTAATACAAGCTTAAGGAGGAAACCTTGCATCTTAGAGATTTGTAGTGAAATACAGTATGACAATGAGTAAAGCTGATCAAAAAAAAAATAAAAACAATCCCTCAAACCGTAAAACGTATTTGATACTTTTGTTACTTTTATGTTCATATTGGTATTATCAGAGAAACAACCATTTCACACTATAAAGCTGTATTAACTATCAGTTGTACCTCTTGAGAGCAGATGATCCTGACATATTGCAGTCCTAAAATCTTTACCATTTATTGTAATGACTAACACAGCAACAAAGTGCAGCCTATAAACATCCAGCAGACTCAGAGCAACAGTAGTGATTTATTCAAATGTGATCACACACTATATACTATGTGAAATTCTATTCAAAAGGCGAACAATAAACACTTTATATAACCACAAATATAATATACAATAGTATGACACCTCCAGAAATGCAGGTTCTGTCCAACATTTTATACTGGGGGTGTTAAAAACACTAGCTTCATGTAGAGGCAAGCTTTTAGTTGTAAAAGATGCACACACACATTATAAATAAATATATATATATATAATGTGTTTTTGTCACTTGGCATTCCTCTGACTGAAGAAAAGATGGCTACATCCCTTGCATTTCTGGGCGTTCAGCTCAAGTCAGTTCACTTCTGAGCTTCACTACTGCTGGCTAAGTTGGACTAGCACTACAGCACAGTAAGGTGTTGTCCAGGGAAATAAGAAAGGGAAATTTGTCCTAAATAGACTAACTTTTAAATATACTGACTCAACTTAGCTTAGTGGGACATCTGAAACTGCATTTGAGCTGCAAATGAACTTTGGAGTGCATGTTTTTACAGAGTAAGAGTTGTAGGTGTAGTAAGAGTAGTTTGTCCCTCATATTTTGCAGCACAGTGACGTTCTGGGTGGAAACATTCAGGAGAGCAGGAGAAGTGACAATGACTAAAACCTATTCTCACACACATAGGGACATGTTTAATACCAAGTTGAAAAATCCTGAACTTCTTGTATTCATTTAATTGGTGCTGGGGGTCTGCCAGTGCACACGCATGATGCAGACCTCCATAGCCTTCCCCAAAGCCATAACGTGCATAAGCATACTCCAAGTACATAAGCATTTCATACCTTCATACAGCCACATTCAACATTCTCAGCTAGTGAAATGCAGTCCCTTAACAATGTTAATGTCACTTTTGTTTGTTTGTTTGTTTTTTTTATTACATGCAATTATGGATATATTTCACTACTTTTGAGGAAGTATATGTGCAGTGTGTTTCTCAGTGAATGGTGTGGTGGGGTGGGTGATGTAAGTTTCCCCAGTGTCATCCGTCAATAAGGTTTAACACATCAAAAATGTGTATTCTTTGGACCAAATATCACACACAGTAATGGCTTCTGTTGTGTGCAGTTTCCACCGGTGCTGTTTTTCTTCTCCTTTATAAAGTGCAAATACCCATAAAAGCTTCTTAATAACTAAGAACACATGCAGTTTCACTGTTTAGTGCCAAATGATGAACTCTCAACCTTAGTAAATATTCCCCATTGGCTTATTTTGTATCCAAATGACTTGCAATTCTCAATGCAACCAGCAGATGTGGCTGTTGAGTCATACTTAGTTTCTACCCACAGAGTCAGAAGCAGAGGCATTTTAGCTGAGTTATGATTATCCAGCCACAACAACCGCAGAGCCACAGAAACACCATCAGACAACCAGCAAGTCTGTGAACACTAGATTACTCCCACACATGCACTGTATTTCCATCTAACTCACTACACACTCTATGTATACAATGTCCAGGGACAGGAAATATGATTATGACAATTTGACAATATATTCATCCGTCCATTACCTTCACTGCCTATTCTAAAGAGGGTCACAGCCAATCCCAACTGACATTGGGCCAGGGTAGTGTAAGATTTGATTCTTATAGGCTCTAGTTACTTTATAAGCTTGAGTTACTTTTCATAACTTTAGTTTCCTTTCGTTACTTTTCAGTTCTTCATTTTCTTTTAGTTACTTTTCATACCTTTATTATCCTTGCTTATACATATGTTATACCCCAGTTCTTTTACTGGACAGATCTGAGTAAAGAAGGAGTCCGTCTTTCTTGATTTTATTGCTGGTTTATTTACAAACAATATATATATAAATATATATGTATATAAAAGGATTACAGAACACAACCCAGGGCTCCCTCCTTCAGACAAGCTGCTGGAGAAGACAGCAGGAAAAAAAAGCACACGGAAACACAGAGCCTAATGCATTTATCAGTTTTGGGCTAGCCCCTTACCCAGAT
>NW_018128219.1:749726-773859 GCF_001952655.1 Monopterus albus
ACTTGAGCGTGTAATGTTAATTTTACCTGTGATCCTTTGAATAAATCAGCACTGTTTTGAAGTTACTTGGACTGCCTCGTCTCTCAGAGTTAGCATGGTAAGACAGACCATATCCTACAAGACATAATTCTTACACAAAATTAATACAAAAATAACTGGTGTCAAGGTACCCTTCTCAGAGTCAACATTATCTTCTAACCTTGAAGCAGAGCACACAGGAGCAGACTTTGAATCTTACTTCTTAGCAAGATATTAAGTAATTCTGGTGAACAATCAAAACCATCCAATAGAATTACTGTGCATTTGTCATTTTTAATGTTACTATTCTGACATAACTGTAGCTTTGTGTGTGAATGTGTGTATGTGCGCGCGATCCTGAAACGCTTGTCTTCAGGCACAGCAGGCGTGATGATGAATCATAAATGAAGTGTGAGTAACATGAAACCTCACTTGTCAGTGATTCAAATTAAACCCGACTACTCTTTGTATGGGTGTCTATGCAGACAGGAGAGGCCCACTGATCCCGAATCTTTCTGGAAGGTTTTCAGAGAATAGAACAGTACTTCTCGTAGCCAATCAACAGGCTGGATGCCCTAGAGTCCATCCCTCATCGAGTCATATGGCCAGCAGGTATCAAGTTAAAATAAGTGACCACACCAACACCAGAGTTCAAAATAAAAGCATGGAGTTTCAGGAACTGTGAATTCGTCAAACACCCCAAAACAAAATACCTATTAGATCTACAATCACTGGTGCCTGTAACATTTACATCAATTACACTGAAGGCTGATACACTTTCAACACAAATTAGTTGACATTGCCAGAAAATTTCACAGAAACCTGTTGCCTTAAACCGTTTAACTTTTTACAAGGGCTGAAACGGAACGTGTCAAGTTGTATCAACAGAGAAACTTAAATGGGTTAGATAGACAAAATCAGCCTATCATTCTTTTACTCAAAATCACATTAATATTACTAAGTCTACAGCAAAGCCTTTGTTGAATGAATGTGAAATTGTACATCGACTCGTATGTTTGGTCACATAAACACTCACTGCGTACAGAACATCCTCCTGTATTTTCCTGTTTTAACAGTCAGTTTTTAAATGGACTTGAAATTTTTAACAGCTGCAGTTTTAGACACTTTGTACAAAAATATGTTTAAAAGGAGAATGCATGACTCCAAGTCTGTGGTAAGTGTGAGGCCTAGGTACTAACCTTCATCATGGTTTCCAGTGTTTTCATTATTATGAAAAAAATGACTATGACCTTATTTAATGTAGCCTATATAACAGACACAGAAGGAGTTTCCACCATGAATGGGCTCTTCAAAATGCAAATAGAAAAATGGCCCCTCCCTGACAGAAACATACTAAGTTATCTCTGTGTAACATGATCAGTGCATACTTCAGCTGAGAGTGCAAACCACTAATCATATAATTTGGTAATGAGAACCTCTTTTAATGATCACTCAAAGGTTTAATTAAAACCAAACTCCTGCTTTATAGGTTACATAATAATCTGCATCATGTCTCTTTATAACAAAAACACTTATAGCTACTACTTCTCTTTAACTGCTAAAACTCCAAAATGCGCGAGGTCATAACCAAGTGCACTCATTACAGGGTGAGACGCGACATACATTTATTTTGAAGGCTCGACATCCAACTTCCTCCGCAGCCCTGTCTTCTTTGTGACTGACGCTTTACGCTGCGTTCTTCACAAGTTAGACTTTACGCTGCGCGACCGTCCGTTCCAGCGGTTCCAGCTGAACTTCATTTCTGGAGTTGAGATATTTATTCACACACCTGCTGTACAGATTCATTGTAGCCTATTTATTTATTTTTCTAATTGACAAAGATGGGCTGCGCTGGTTTCACCTGCTCCAAACACTCCCTGTGCGCGCTCAACATCCTCTATGTTGTGAGTATCCACAGCAGAATTAAGGCTACCATATGGATTAATGTACCGCCGATTTTATAAATAAAGATGGGGTTTTATTCGTCCTGTGAGTGTGTAGATACAGTGAAGGATGCGTCCTGACGTGAACAACATGAGTCCAGGCACTGCTTTAATCGATTAGCCTTTCTTGGTGCCAGTATCAGATTCTCATCCATCAGGAAAAACAAACGACGGATAACTTTAGAATCTGCTTAAAGGTGGAAGTGTTTGTAGGGTCCATCGTTTAAGGTTTTAAATGTTAGAGTATTTCCACCCATTACATTCATGGCACCGCAGAGAGCGCCCTGTCAGCTCATTGCCGGGTGGCTCATATCACCGCAGGCCTCGACTCCCAGTGCAACATTTAAACTGAAATAGGAAAACGTTGTCCTCAGAAATTCTAGGTCTGATTGAAATCTTACACATGCTCATGTTTTAAGCACTGTTGGTGGTTTACCCTTTAAATTAAGATGTAAAATGATTATAACCAGGATTCCACTTAAACTTTCAGATGTTAATGCGCCCTCTCTCTGTTGTATAGACAGAATTTCTAACCACAAACATATGCTACCCTGTCTAAAATGTGTTTGTCTGATATAATCCAGAGGCCTGTACCACGAAGCCAGTTCAACTTCACCTGGTTCTCCTCGGTTTCTAGCTTCACTGAGCGCAACATCGCCCATCCTGGGTAACCGGGGCCACAAAGCCGTTTATCGACTGGCTCTGTTAAATTTGGGCTTTCCTACCAGGCTATGAGCGCGTTCATGTGACAGAAGCATCAGAAGCAGCATCAGCACCATGAGTGAAGTAGGCCACTGAAAACAATACAAGATGGACTGTGAGCCATCTGGACAGAAGAGTTTACTGCCAGAGTGATGTTACGGAAGGTGAACTGTAGTCACAGAACTAGGATAAGAAACTGTAGAAACAGTTTTCAAATACCAAGGCTAAGAATATACCATACATTATCACAATATTATGTTAAGGGTCTTTTTCAAAGCATTTTTTTCTCCTTTCTCTGATGAAGAAACTGATGTAGAGGAGAGGACACTGGGGAGGAGCCAGGTCACATGTTCATTTATAATCATGGGAAATATTTAACAGTGTTCTTCTAATAAAAGACCAGTATCACAGTCTCCTGGCATTATTCACAGCTGCCATTCGGTCCATAATCAAATAATCTTGTGCATTTAGATACAGTGCTGATCATCATCAAGGCTGCAGATTGTTGGAGATCCAGAAAGCCTGAGACAGCGCAATGACATCACTGCTCTACCGATATCTGTTTAGTTTAGTCGCCTAGGATTCTCAGCAACTGCTACAGCTGCATCGTCGAGAGCATCTTGACCAGCTGCATCACTGTCTGTTATGGCAGCACTACTGCTATGGACCGCAAGCGCCTGCAGAGAGTGGTAAAGACTGTGGAGAAGATCACCAGGACTCCACTGCCCTCTCTGCAGAGCATTTACCACGGCAAGCTGTGTAGGAAAGCTGCCTCCATCCTCAAGGACCCCACCCACCCCCAGCACGGACTGTTCATACCCCTACTCTCCTGTCAGAGGCTCAGAAGGGGGAAATGCAGGACCTCCAGACTGAAAAACTCTTTCTTTCCCTCTGCCAACAGACTCCTAAACAGCTGACCCAGGATCTACCTCATGTAATTTCATATTCGTATATTCACATATTCTGTTTGCACATGCATAATTGCACACTCACTGCTCAGTATTTGCACACTCAACTCTGATGTAGCATACATTCTCTCTACATTATATTGTGTTCTTGTTGTATTTTTATTGTGCTTCTTACTGCATATTTAGATTTGTGTTACTGCTCATCTACTTTATATATCACTTGTATTGTGTGGCATTCATGTGGACGGCAAAGTAAGAATTTCATTGTACAGGGAAACACATTTCCTAACTGTGCATATGACAAATAAACACTTTGACCTTGACCTTTAGTTCTTATCACATTAATGTAGACTCTGACCCTGTCAGGATCCAGTAAGAACAATTGCTTAGGTTCTCCAGTGATCTGACTGGTTGGTGCTCAGGGTGTTGATAGGTTTGGATCTGATCCTCTAAAGCTAGGTTAGTCGTGGACCATATAATAAATGGTGATCTAGCCTGATTAAAGTGAGCCAGCTGTGCGGTATCAGAAAACCTGAGCTGAGCCCAGAGTTAGCTGGATAAGCCACTAATCTCGCTTTGTGGTACAGGCCCCAGAGTGTTTGTTTTGTGTGGAAATTGTGATGAGACTTTGATTCATGAAGCTACTATAGCTAGACGAAATAGGGTAAATACTATTAACCAGGGACAGGAAATAAAGAGATTACCAGAATGGAAATACAAAGTTATACGAGATAGTTTTTCCACATTAGAATCTTTTCAATGTTCTTATTGTTTTGACAGAATTCCATGGAGGCCAGGTACAGTAGTTGTTCAGAATCATCTTAATGACAATCTTATGAAGTTGGCTTTTGGTTGGAAAATTTGCAAGTGTGAATATAATGGAGATCATTTAACTACATTTCTTCACATTATCACGCTATTTATCTCACTCAAATCTCCATACTTCCACTTCCTGTTTGAACAGCCAAAGCCCTGTCCATGTGTGCCTGCTCATCAGCAGTTTTGTCTTGCTTCACCATTGGATGCTGGATCATTTCATTGCAGGACAGTCCTCTCCACCTGATTGATTCCGATGGCACTTGGGCCGCAGTCTGCCAGTCCGTCCTGCTCTTCTTGCCTCTCATGAACCGGTCTCCACCCAAGAGACTAGGTGCTGAGGGACTCCTGGCAGGGTCACTCGCTCATGCCCACACTGCAGCCATGCAGGCTGCTGGTATTCTCCTGGCAGGGGTCACAACTACAGTCTCTCGTTTTGCGCATTTGGGCTGATTTTGTTTCCTCTTCTTTTCCTCTGCTGACTTGTCTCCCGGTCAGCAGGCTGCCTGTTCTCTTCCCCGTCTGTTTCTTCCTTTTCTTCTTTTGACAGCGGGCTGCCCCCTATTCTGTCGACCGCCTACTCTGGCACTGGACCCCTCCCCACCTGCCCTTCTTGGCAGCTCCCTCGCTAATTCTGGGGACTTGTAGAGCACAAAAAGGTTTGCTGATTCATGCCTCTTTTTCTTATGTTCAAGCTTATATTCTCTCTCCACTCACCCCAATCAGTCGAGGCAGAAGCCCGCCCACCAAGAGCCGGGGTCTGTCGGAGGTTTCTTCCATTAAAGGGAGTTTTTCCTCCCCACTGTCGCCAAGTGCTTGCTCAAGGGGGATTTGTTGGGTTTTCCCTCTGTAATAATAGTGACAGTAAGGTCTAGACTTTAGTTTGTAAAGTATCATGAGATGACTTTTGTTGTCATTTGGTGCTATACAAATAAAATTTGAATAGGGTTAGGTCCACCGTTTTTTTTTTCCTGAGGTCTTGGCCAATTTCCCCAATGATGTCAAGCAAAGAGGGCCCGAGTTTGAAGATAGGCCTTAATGACAATTATTTTCTGGAATTTTCCAGTCTGTATAAAGCAACAGTCATCTGAGTATGTAAACCTCAGACGCACTGGAATTGTGATGTATTGAATCAAGTGAAATAATTTATCTGTAAACAACGGTGGGAAATATGTCATGCATAAAGTACACATCCTAACAGACTTACCAAATTGAGAGTTTGTAACATGTCTGTGGCGTGGTTTAAAAAAAAAAAAGAAGCTCAAATTCAACCCGTGTGTGTGTGTGTGTGTGTGTGTGTGTGTGTGTGTGTGTGTGTAAACTTCTGACTCAAGTTGTGTGCTGCTGTATCTGCTTACACTAGTAAATCATAAGAGGGGTTATACAGGCCTATTTGTAATAAATGAAATATACTTTTTACACCACTACATTCATCTGACAGCTCTAGTTGCTCATGACATTGCAGCATAAGATATTACATAGAATTAATGGATTGGTGTGCGGTTCTAAGTTAATTTTGCTATTATCACACAATGTATTATGAATTACATTTCCTGTATGTATGCATTACAGACTCTTAAACAGTACTTCTAGCATCTGTCTGCATGTCTGCCCTGCAGATGGTGAGTCTGTTGATGATTGGCATTGCAGCATGGGGGAAGTGGTTTGGCCTGGTTTCCAGTTTCCAAGTGGTAGGAGGCGTCATTGGTGTGGGGGTCTTCCTCTTCTTTGTGGCCCTGGCCGGTCTCATCGGAGCCATGAAACATCACCAGGTCCTGCTCTTCTTTGTATCCTTCATGCTGCTCATGATGTTATTTCTGCTGTTTCACAGCTTATATAGGACGGTATAAATGTTTGAAACCATTTCTGATATTACATGTCAGGTGGTTAAACTGGATCAGTATTTAAAAGGGAATCCATTATTACATAAAAAAAGAAAAAGCACTGATACCATTTCTTTTGTCTGTTTTTTGGTCACTTAAAGCAGCTATGTAGTGCTTCAGTGCTGTGAACTCTGTTATAAGTTCTGTCTTTAAACCAGAGGGACCCATGGAAAGCCTAGAACAAAACAGTTTGATCATTAAAAAAAAAAAAAAAAAAAAAATTGCTCCTTCATATTTGTCGCTATTGGAAAACATTTTCCATTTTGGAATCTTGTAGGAATGAGGACTTTTCCACTGGTCAGTAGTTGGGCTGGTGACAACTTTCCATCTGACTCTCCAGAGCAGGTTCGCTGTGCATCTCAAGTTACCACGCTGATCTAGCCAAATTAAACATCCGGAATATAACCACTAGGACAGGACCCAAAATGCAGACCCAGACAAGAGTCTTAGGAAATAAACAGTTTAATAAAATTAGAACAAATAAAACAGCAACCTAATGCTCAACCTGACAGCTTAAACCTATGGGCATGGGGGAATGGAACACCAAATCAGTCAGGGAGCGGTACAAACGATAGCAACGAGGGAACAATTAACAAGTCCGTGGAGGCGACAGGTGAAATGTCCAAACTTATAGGTGGAGACAGTCTCAATTAGCCAGGAGAGAGGGTAGGGCGCTGAGCACAGGAGAAACAAATCCAGGAACTGGTGACAAAACAGTCAGATAGTGTGTAGACAAACAGCTCTACAAAACAGGCAAAGGCGTAAGAACCAGGGGCGGAAAGACAGCGAAATGGATCTCAGGTGTACACTTGAGAGGACCAGGTACAGAATCCAGGATGATGAACAGCAAGTGACTGAGAAAAAGGCAGGCAAATATAAGGGCTGATGACTAAACTCAACCGATGGCTCTAACCATCGGGGGGGTTTGGTGTCTTACCCACGGACACTTCGACACGTGGACTGCTGGCACCGAGAGTCGAACCTCCAAACTTGTGGTTGGGAGACGACTGCTCTACCCACCGCACCACGGTCACCGCCCCCAGAAAAGGACAGTTCACTACCTTTTTTATTTTCTTTATTTCTAAGAGGGATTTGAGAAGATTATTCTAAATCTCATCTTAAATACATAGCCGGGCGAGTTGTTTCTCCTTACATCCAGTCTTAGTACTAGGGCTTACCACATCCTGACTCCACCTTTGTTATATACATAGGAGATTATTATGACTCTTCTCATGTCACTCTCAGAAACAAAGAGCATTTCCCCAAATGCTGAAATGCTCATTCCCTGATAGCTGCAGTATACGGTGGCCATGATTATAGTTTCAACTTTGTAGTTCTGTTGCATGTATTTCAGTATAATGCAAGTACGATTTTAGGCTTTCAGTGTAACCATCACAGAACATTTCACAAATGTGAACCACAATGTACAAAATCTGTTTAACTTCGAGGAAATAAAATATAGCGGTTTTGCATAGTGTGCTGAGACAGTCATACTACCTGATATGCTTTGAAGTTTGTTTGCTGATTTATGTTGTGAACCTAAGTATCTGGAATTAGAAATACTAAAGTTCTGAAACCGATGTGACTCTCAGTAACAAGAGTGGGCAGTATTTACGTACATGGACAGAAAGATATATTATAGTACATGTGTCTGTAAATTATGGAAAGGCTGGGGTTGGTAATGAATTTTCATGTCATGTTTATGAGTCTTAAGCTGTTTTCACATCATGCTCTCTTCCAGTCCTACAAGCTGCAGACATGATTCTAGTACAGTGGTTTAGACTGGTGTGTGCTTGTTGTTCCTTGATAGTGGAGCTCAGTACATGATCATCCTGTTCATGGTGTTTATTGTGCAGTTCTCTGTTTCCTGCGCCTGTCTGGCTATCAACAGAGAGCAACGGGTAAGATCAAAATCTTCTTTTCCTTTAGAAACTTTAATTGGGACAATTATGTTAGTTTTTAGAATTACAGTCCTGTGCAAAGGTCTGCCAGTGGATAGAACTTGGGCTGATGCAGTAATTTGTCTTGGTCAGTGCAGTCACCAATACAGCAGGTCCCATGTTTACTTGCAGAGAGGGCAGTGCTATGCTAATGTAACTCCTTAAATAGAAAAGGGAGCCAAATCTAAACAGCTTGCTGAAGCATGTTTTCTTACATAGACAGCCACCAAGTAACTGGGTTGTCTGACTTAACATTTTGTGGCTCAGTAGGCACAACCAACATCCAGATTTATGTGCACAAACACTGAAAAAGTCAGTTTTTCCTATTTCCACTTTAAGGTCAGACCTGGACTCAGGATGTTGTTAGCCAAGCTGTGGTTTAAGAGTGAAAACAGGGACATTGCTAAGCATGGCTAAGTCCTAATTTACAAACATTGAAACTGTGAGTTTTTCATAACATGTTGCCTTTAACAAGGTTAAAAATATTTCTTGGTCTATTTTGTTGTTTGATTCTGTGTGTTTACTTAGGTGCATTGCTAACCAGCCAACTTGAACAACTGCTGTTATGGTTTTTTTCAACTGAACAGTGAATTTTCACCTCACATTATTTGGTCACACACATTTAGACACTAAATAGTTTGCAATCAATGTTTATTGGCCCAAATAGTAAGTACCAACCAGGGATGTATTAAGGAAAGCTGGATCCCTGGACCATTTGAATGAAAACTTCTCTTGTGGTGCATGAACCATTATTTCCCTGCAGGCCTCACCTGTACACTTCTGCTTGGCTCATAGACTTTACATTGTAATGTCATTACAGAAATAAAAGTCACGTTTTACAAAAACGTCCATAGATTAAATAAAGAGTGATAAATGGGTTTGCAGACTGAGGTGTCATGTCAATGATTTTAAAACGTGTCTTTTAATCATTGTGGTCTATGGAGGAAATACCTTTGGGCCAGGGGGGATTTTCCATTGTAATACCATAGTTGGCCACTGGGGGAAATGGGTTGAAATGCTGGAGATCCTGTGTCCAGCTCTCGTAATAAGTTTGTTATTCTCCTTCAGATTGCGCGCCTCTTTTTTCTTACCTCCATACAGAAAGGGCCTTATTGATTGTGAATGTGGTATAAGAAGCCATAGAACGTTTTCCTCTCCTTTTCATTAAGGTCTCAGATCAATGATGCATTAGCCAGTCACCACTAAAGAAATGAATGTGAACAGCTAAACGCAGACAAAACCTCAGCAGCCTCAGGGGACATCAGCCATTACCACTAATTCAGCACAGCTCATTGGCGATGGTGAATATCATGTTCCCTTCTTGGAAAGTGCTTGTGTTTGTGGTGTTACTCATGAAGGGACTGCTGTTCTGGTAGACATTTTGATGACATATTAGGCACTTCTTGGCTTCTGCAAACAGTTACAAGACAGACTGTGCAGACTTTTCTAATGCTACTGATGAAAATCAAATGTTGCAGTCAAGTAGCAGGACTTCCCAGGAAATTATCATACTCAGGGCCCATATTTATTAATCTTCCCATCCACATATGTTTAAGAATATTCTGCTTTGAATAATAATGTGTCTGAAATGTTATTGCCAGGGCAACACGGTGGTGCAGTGGTTAGCACTGTCCTCCCTGACATACCTCGTCTACCAACAGCAGAATGTCTGCAGCAGTTTCCTCTTATTTCAGTATTATTGTTATTATACCATCTATAATGTTTGGGACAAATTTATAGAAATTGTTGTCCCATTTCTTCTATACTCCACAATTTTAAAAAACTACATGTGGCTATAGTGCACATTCTCAGATTTTATTAAACCGTATTTTGGTTTTAGCATATAGTAGAAATTACAGCCATGTTTATATAAAGCCATACCATCTGATACAAGACTCCTTGTTCTTCTTGTCTCTGAACATAGTTCTTCATGACTCTGGGCCTATTGTCATGTTGTGGAACAACAATAATCTCCAATAATATCCTGGAATCTTCTCTTAGCAATAAATAAATGCATCAAAAACACTGTCAATGTCAAAATGCTGTCAAGCAAACAGCAATGCTTCTTCTTGCCCCTGTGTGTGCACCCTGCAGGATCACCTACTGGAAGTGGGCTGGAATAACTCTCGGAGCACTCAGAGGGATGTGCAGAAGAGTCTCAACTGCTGTGGCTTCAAACAGGTGGACCCCAGCAGCTCCTGTGATGCTGTGAGTTTGAATTGGGGCTCATTATGAAATGTTTCCTGACCTCTGTTACATTCCCGCACAATAAAATAGATTTATGGTTTCTCCATTGTTAGTATTTAATCATTTGAAGAAAGGTAGTAAAACTCTATGTGAAATTACAAAAGCCTCCAACCATTTGCTCGACTTATAAGTACTGAGTCTCTTGTTCTCCTGCAGGCCTGTTTTCCAAACCACTCCTGTTCGCCCTGTGCAGATAAGATCCAGGAACTTGGGGAGGTTTTGCACTTTGTAGGAGGAATCAGCTTCTTTTTCAGCTTCAGTGAGGTGAGCTACAACAGATACCATGCTGTAATAGGTTGTAAGATTAAGGCCCAATTCCAGCTCACAGACTCATGGACTTTGAGGCACTCTCTCACCTTCATTTTGAGCCCTTTATCCCCACTTTCAAATATGTATTTTCTTTTTTGTTTAATAATGCCATTTTGATAAAAACATGTATTAAATTGATTAGGTAAGCTAAGTGGCAGTTGCCTCTCATCTGCTTTGTAAGGCAAGAGCCTGAACCACGTACATACCAGCCAGTCGGTCCCTGAAGTGTCTTGGCTGTGAGGAAAGTAAAAACATCAAATAAAATGTTCTAAACCCACGACAGTTAGAACTATGGTGTCATTTTGGCGTTGTCATGGTGATGGGACAGCCTCAGTCACAAAGTGTTGTCCCATTCCTGTTTACAGTTTCCAGGCCTTGCAGACTTTTGCACTCAATGACTTACAGGTGATGTAAGTCTGAGGGTTCTGGACTGACGACCTCAGGGAGGACAATGAGATTCAGCCTCACATTAACAGTATTAATTAATAGTATTAGTACTAGTAGTAGTAGCTCTTATTGCAGTAACAGTAGTAAGATCAGCAATAACAGCAGATAGTTGCAGCAGGAGTTGTAGAGGTCACTGATTACATCACAACCAACTTCACCACAGAGGAGTAAATAAGGGTCCCCAGCCCAAAGTGACACAGTCCTACACTGACCTGAACATCTGAGACATCGGGGTTGAAAAGAAAAGAGAAAAACTAACTAGAGCAGGATGACATGCACCAAAACAGACTGTCCACTGGATGCGGGCCACTGAGCTAACAGTGGCATTCACCTTCAGTCCAGGATCGCTTCCCTGTTAGTAATTCTAGTCATAGCAGCAGTAGTACCAGTAGTAGAAGAAGTTTAGTCAATAAGCCCCCTGTTCAGAGCCAAACCAGTCTCTCAGTACTTTGACTTCTCTACCCCAGTCACTGAGCTCCAGTCATACTGGTTCCTACTGACTTGAACTGTTAAAAATAACCACTAAGGTTCAGGAGTTTCCTTAAACACTTAGCTTACTGTAGTTTCTATCAACCAAACAGAAGAAATAGTGCTTTGTTTGGGGCCAGTACTAGATTAATCCATAGGTGGTGCTTTAGGGAGCATTCGGGGCTGCAGGATGGTGGATGTGGGACTGAGTCAAAATAAACGACAATGCATTCGTGGTAATGAAAGAACATGTCACCCAGCACGGCAGTGTGGTTCACTGATGTGTGTTTAATAGTTTTTGAACATCGGTGGAGCTCTGTGGCACATGTGTTGCTAAAAGGGGAATATAACACACTGCCAGGCTCATTCTTTCACACAGATTTAACAGGGGTTACTGATATGTGTGCTGTAGTGTCTGACTGCTACTTAATGACTGTGTCCTTGTGTCAGATTCTGGGTGTTTGGCTCACGTATCACTACAGGAATCAGAAGGATCCCAGAGCAAATCCCAGTGCTTTCCTGTGAGACAGCACTAGCTTCAGCCCCTTGACTCTGTCACTTCCTCACCTCTGTGGACTCGCTTTGACTGATCTGTGTGTTTCAGCCAATTGCTGCTGATACAGTGTGTTATGAAAGCCAGTTGTGTGAAGGAATAGTGCAGTGCCTTCAGCATGGCAGCTCTACAAAAGAAGCGTCTCACACTAAACATAAACTTTTAGTACGGTCAGCACATGTGTGCAAAAGAGAGGGAATACTGTCTACAGCAGTTTGTTGAGAATCCCAGAAGTATTTCTACACCCTGCCTGATGCTGACCTTGAACACTGACTCTTTCTTTTTGTTGGTTTGTTCGATAAAACAGCTGATCCCACTGAACACACTCTGCGTACTGATTTGACAGACTATTTGACTATGCATGAAAGTATAAATACTGTGTGAGGACGATATATGTTTTCTTGTGTGTGTGTGTGCGTCTCACTGGTTTGCCTAGCTGTGTGCTGTGTATTTGGCCTTTTGCATGACTCTTCTGCAAACATAAACCACAGTATGAGAACTGCAATGATGACTGTAAACCACCTGTCTCAGCCTTTGTACTGTAAACCACAATAAAACACTAAGAAAGAAAAAACTCCCACTTCTCTGGTTTTGTTGTGTGGATGTTGTTCAGCAGCATTCACACTGTTGTTATCCTACATCCATAAACATCTGGCCATTTTTTCTTCTGCACATTTTTGCAACTAGTAGCTAACTGCTTCTGCATAGTATCAGCTAGAAAAACCATTAAAATATGTAAATGTTCAGCTCTTTGAGGAAATTATTGCTTGTACTAAACTTTTTTCTACCTTTTATACTTTTTGAAAATATTTAGCTTAAAAAAATCCCATTGAAATGAATAGAATGACTGTTCAAATCTTCAACTTTCTTTTCTTTCGACCTTAACTAGTTAAGCAAACATTCAGACACCCACTGCCTGTATCCTTCAGCTTTTAAAACATTTTCTGCCTCTCTTCTATCAACCGTGAGCTTTCACAAACAAACCAGGACAAATTAGGAAAATTCTCCAGGAGAATAAAAAGGGTTACAGTTAATGAATAATGTCTCTAGGTCCACATTACATGTCCTGTCCAGCACTGTAATGTCCCTACACCAACCTGCATTAATGTAAAAACAGATGCCGCCTCCTCTCTTTTTTCCAGATAGCTCCTTCACACGGTCTGCTCTGTAGGTCTGAAATCCCGGCAGCTGAACAGCCTCATCAGGGATCAAGTCATTTAGCAACGTTTCCACAAAGCACAATGACGCAGAATGTAAAAAAATCAGAGTTAGTCTAATTGACAGAGTCCATCCATTTTGTTAGGTAGGGAACGGAGATTAGCTAGATGTATGGCCAGGAAGTGGCATTCAGTACACCAGGTGTCATAGCCTTACGAGGGCACTGGCCCACTTCTCACTCCAGTGTCTCCTCCAAGTTCCAAAAACAGCTGCTGCTCCACAATTTGTCCAAACAGCTTCTGCTAGCCATGAAAACATGTCCATGGTGAGCTGTTGGATGTTCAGAAGCTTGCCCCTGGTTAAAGTAATCCGGGCAGGGTCACAGAAAACCAATAACAATAAAAGCACACGACTGAGGCAGCCGTGGTCGGCGCCATGCAGATACATTTGTCAGGACTCAGGAAACAGACTTGTTATTGTGACAGGATATGATGTTTTTGAGTGTGGTGACCAAAACCACAGAGAATGGCATGTCATTCTCTCACTGAGTTTCATCATAAGACTCAGAAATTCTCATTCAAGTAGAGATTAGGGCTGCATGGAATTTGCAATAAATCCTAGGTATTATGGAGTATCGTCACAAATGGGTATTAGTGTTGTTGAAGCCTTCTTGCACCAATAGTGATGAGATTGTTTTGATAGGACCTGTAATTTTCCTTCTGTTGTCTATTTTGTGAGCTGGGGTACTTCTCATTACCTTAAAATGTCAGTCTCATTTCCTTCCTTTGTGTCTTATCCTTGTCCCTTCAGTGTAAAACATGCAGGAAGTGCATGAAAAGATGCAAGGAGGGAGAAATCAAGAAAACATGGTTTTAGACAAATAAGACAACCATTCTAATGACTGCACAGCAGGATCGGCTGTCAGGCTGCAGGTGTGACTGCTGCTAGAGCAGAGATGTCCTTAAGGATGAGAAAGGTGGCTGTAAAATATTGTATCTGTGCAGGTTTCCTCTTAAATACTTTGACAAGATCTGCACATTCAATAAAAACCTGTATTTTACATTTACATTGTGACAGGATCCATCAAAGCACAGTTGATTATTGTGTTACTGCAAGCACAGAGTCCTGATCAGCCAGCTAGTGCTGCACTATTTCTTTGTGGGGTTCATTACACAAAACACTGGTCTCAGTGGAGCCTCAGTAACCTAACAACAAGAAAATGCTTTTAACACTGGAAGTGTGGACCCACCCATCCAGGATGTTAAACACATGCGTACACACAATGCTACTCACACAGCAGGGATAGATACCTCACAGACTCATTTAAATAAAAATCATGTTCACAGTTTAACTCGGATACTAAATATGTCGGCTCCTTTAAACCTGATCGTCAGCTCAAAATGAGTCAAAAGTGCAACAGTTTATTCCCACCAATAATAGATGAACAAGAAATCTATTACTGCTTCCTAGTGTAGCCAGCGGATGTGACCGGGCCAATGTAACCCAGACACTAAGTTTTGGTAAATCTCAATCCCAATGAATATTGTCCCTCCTGTTTCAAGAGGTCAGTTTCATACAGATTCAACAAGTACTGGGTCACCACACTCTCAGGAAAGTCAGCAAAATACAGAGATATTAGTTTTAGGAGGCGACAGTGCAGTGGGTAGAGCAGTTGTCTCCCAACCAGAAGGTTAAAGGTTCAAATCTCAGTGCCTGCAGTCCACGTGTGAAAGTGTCCTTGGGCAAGACACTGCTGTGCTGTAAACCTCATCCTACCTGACTCGTGGAGCTCTCTCACATCTACTTCAAAATAGCAGGCTCTATACTGACACAGAAGACTTGTTTCCTTCGTTTTGTCCAACCCTTTAAAATACTCATTATCTAGTATAGTAGCACAACAAGTAATGATAGCATTAATAGCATGAGTACTTCTGTACTGAAATATCATACTTTTTTAGCATGAGTATTATTCATGTCTGCCAAATAAGCACACTATGCACCTTGTATGAATGTACCATATTTATTCAAAAAGCATTCTGGATATACAGCAATAATAACAAAGGTAAGAATCATGAAAGAACTTCAAGGGTGAAACATTTTAAGCAAAGATGAAGAGAAGAAACATTCCAGTGCTTAGTTTTCCAAGTGTAAACTGGTAGTGACAGCATGTTATTGGCATCTGAGGTGACAATAAACTCTGGATCAGGTCACACGTCACGCATGTGTGTGATGCTCACAGCTCAGACTTCAGGAGCTTCTTGGCTTTCTTCATGTTGCTTTTCACTGAAGAAGGAGAAAGAAACATTCACATTTAGTCAGTCTGTTCCACAGACACTGGCACAGCTGGCAGAGGACAGATCTGTTCAAGCTTCACAGCGTGTTAGCACTTGTACTTACAGAGTTGGAGGTCACCTGGTTCATAGGTATACATGCGGTTGCTGTAGCGACTAGTGATGTCAGCTCTCACGGTCATTGTGGGGTCTGAGGAGATATTATTAGTATTAGGTGAGTAAAGTCTTCAGTGCAGGTGCTATCTTAGAGCAGGCAGGAGTTTGCTGAACTGCAAGTGACACCACTGTCAGCAAGTTAACTTTGTTATACACGGTGTGTACTTGGAAAATAAACATGTCTCTGAGTATTTTAAAAACCAAGGGCCGGCTGTGGCTCAGGAGGTAGAGTCCAAATGTCCCGATGATGGCATTAGTGTGTGAATGTGAGTGTGAATGGCCAAAAAGTGTGAAAGTGCTTTGCGTGTGCTGCAATGCAGAAAAAAGCGTCGTACAAGTGTAAGACCGTTTACCACAGCCAGTAATATGTGCCTGATTTAAAACTGCATGGACACATCCATCTGTTTGTGGGTCAAGAAGCAGTTTAAATAATAACTATTAACTTTTGCCATCCTTATCCAGATGTTAAGTTGAGCATCTAAGTTATAAAACACACTCGTGTTCAGTAGAATCCACTCAGGGGTTTTGCTGCTACGGCCAGGAGTTTAGGAATCTTTGCTAATGAGAGGAAAATGTAGCTGTTAGCCTGTGCTATGTTTTAGCATTTAAAATGATTCTGCAATAGTCACTTGTGGCCACTTTTCAGTATTCTGTTACATCCTCGGGTACATAAATGTGTTTGCTTGTAGTTGCACATACAGTTTGTATGCATGACTGGCCAAATACTTTACTAATTAAGTACACTTACTCAAGTACTGTACTTAATGTACAAATATGACAGCTGTTATCTATAGAGCATAATTTTACATATCACTTCTTTTGAGATTGTACTTTTACTTCTGTGACATTTTCAAAGCAAAACTTTACTCGTAATTTAGCATGTTTAAATTGCAGTATTACTTAGGTAATGAACTGAAATACTAAGTCCTTGACTGGATACTGTACTCTATTGCAACATTTTAGTTTTTTTGACTGAATGCCAACATTTATTTGTCCCCAAAAGGAAAATTACATTATAGATGAAGTGCTGAATAAAGACTCTTGCAGGTCATAGCGTTGTGCACTCTCATAATGTACTAAAACCGAGTAATGTAGTAGGCCTGTTTGCTATCACAGGAAACAACGTGCTATTTTGAAGGTAGGTCATCTAACCTATAACAGGAATATGTAATAGTTGTGTCACAAACTGTGGCTCTTACCCACAAAAAGGAACCTGGGAACGTACTTTCCATCAGGAGAGAGATTTTTATCTACGGTTTCATACTGTAAGGGAGAAGAAATGCATTTTATCAAACATCAACATCCAAATCTGAAGTAAACCATCTTGGAATTCAGAGTTTTTAAAGGTTCTTAAAGCAGCTCATTGGTATGGCAGAACAGTTTTATTTGGCATGAGAGATCAGGGGCTCAGTCTGAAAAAAGTGCTGTTGCTCATTTCCATGCAATCACAATTTTGCTACAGCTGAATGACAGTGTGATGATATTTGGTGAACAGTTTGCTT
The DNA here is from genome assembly GCF_001952655.1 of Monopterus albus. Lineage (NCBI taxonomy): Eukaryota > Metazoa > Chordata > Actinopteri > Synbranchiformes > Synbranchidae > Monopterus > Monopterus albus. Next base: position 767,068 of record NW_018128219.1, read on the forward strand.
ATGGTGCAGTATTGTACACCTTAAAACCTTTGTAGCCTGGCAGCCTGAAAAGTCCTGTGACTTACCACCAAATTCAGGACGATAAAGTCCTCATCGAGAATTTTCTGGATCTCATCGTCTTCAGCAAAAACTTTCTTCAGCGCTGCAGGAAAAAGAGCTTTTTAATTCTTCAACTCAATACAGCATTTTATTAATTAGCACATGATCCTGGTGTAGGACGCCACAAGGATGTGTGGGGCGGCGTCACACGTGAGCAAACAAATGCCTACTTCAGCTTCAAACAGGTTTAGCTCTTCATTCAACAGAACATTTCTTCTCTGCATGAGCAACTTAATAGTTGGAATAATTGCAGCTAGACATTGTCCAGGGGTTCGACTTACCCTGGCTGTGGGGGCAGTCTTCCAGGTGAAAGAGGACCATCAGAGGCTTGTTTCTAAAAGGCAAATGAGCGTCACTGACATTCAGTCATAAGCTTCAGTGAACAGTGTCAGTGTTAAACCAGTATTTTGATGTCAATGTTAAAATGATTTCTTACTTTGACCTGGACCAGTAAAGACCCTCCTCATAGGTCTGAGCCCAAATCAGCTGATCACCCCATCCTGGACAGACACAGACACCGTTAAAGAACAAGCTCTATAATTCTTATATTATTCTTTAGTCTCAGTCATTCAGCTTTAGAGGGACAAATTATTGTCACAGACCTCTGGACAGAGTCTGAGGGATCCTCTTGCCAGACTTTGGGATGTATTTCCCAAAGGTAGAAGACACAGCCACCAGGACCAGAAGTACAGAGAACATGGCTTTGATCATCTTCATAGGCTTACTGCAACAGGAGGAACAGACAAAACCGGGAAACTAATCACACATCTTGACCTTATTGCACTGTTCAAGGAAGAAACAGTTGCCTATGGAAATGACATCATGTTTGTCAGGAATGAAAAAAGCTTCAACTTTCTAAGTCTCCCAGTGGTTCCTATTACAGGAAAGCCTGTATTTATTTTTCCAAAGATTGTTTTCTCTGATTGACTAACTGAACCTTAAGATAAGCTAAGCATTTTTCCAACACAAGTACTTGACTGTAAAGAGCATTTTAGACTGAAGTGAAAGTAAAGATGCTTTAAAAATGAACTGCTCTCCAGTAAACCTGCTGCTGCTTGCTGTAAGGAAGTTAAGGGCAGGCTCTTGTATCTTACCCGTTCCCGACTAGTCCGGTGAGAATGCAGGTGGATCGATGCGCCGTAGGCTACCTCCACTCTCACCTGTCTCCTATTTAAGGATTAGCTCCCCTGCGGGCGCGCCCTGTGCCCATCCCCCACGCGTCTTCTCTGCCGGAATGCCACGGTGACTCGGAACTTCCTAAACGGGTTTGTTTGCGAACCAAACTCCCCTGAGGAGATGTTTAATTGTATGTTTCCGTGTATATTGCTAAAGACGTCCTGCTGTAACATCACGATTGTAAACATTTTAAGTTATGACGGAAATAAACCTTAAAGTCGGCATATAAACAGCCATAATTAGTGCCTATTGTAAGTAATACAATTTGCAATTTTTAATAATAGGAACAAAATCTAAATGATTTGTATCATTCATAAATGGTGTTCATGTACGCTGTGTAATCCATAGTTATTGTATCGGAAGATTGTAATGTGGTGTAACCTATGTGGCTTATCACTGATGGAAACTCTCAAATTATTGGAATTTAACAGGGAATTTGCAGGAAACTCTGCACACAACGGGTAGAATCCGTTGTAGAAGAGACACAGGTTTGCACACCTTTGCATGGGTTTCTGTTCTGTTAATCATTAACACCGCCTTACATGGTGCGGTTTGGACACTGTCCAGTTGGACGCAGACGTTGCATGCGGTGAATCGGGATGCTTGGCGTGGGTCCAAGGACAAGTCACCCTAACGCTGAGAAATGCCAGCACAGGCTGCATGATGATCGGGCTTTACGTGATTGGCTCAAGGCACTATTGTCCAAGTGAACCTGTCTTTCCTACAAAGTCAACATATTCATTAAGTCATGAAGATGAACACTGAATGATGTTTGAGCTCTAGGTGACACAACCACAGCCATGAGCAGTAAAACATGACGAGCTACAGAGCCATCACAGGAAACCTTTATGAGTTACTGACTGAAATCAGTGGATTCCTCTATCCCTTTAGACAGACTGAGCCTTTCACATTATAAAACATGTTTGGAAAAAGCATCTAAGGTTTGCTCTATGAACAAATTCACATTATAACGTGTGGTGTGTTACCTATTCTGCCTGAGCTTTAACAGTATAATGCAGCAGGGAGTTCACTGTCACCTGGTTGCTATCAATGGCAGCTTTGTTCAGTCCCAGCCTGGTCTGGGCCTCCTGACAACCAGTCTGTCTCTCCATCCTTTCCCTGTATCCTGGAACAGCAACTCCACACACACTCAGCCCGTACCGCTGCCTTAATGGTGTAGCATGTCCTCTCCTGAGTGCCATCAACTTGTATTCATCATTGCATTCTAATAATTCTCTTCTAGTATATTTTAAAAGCTGTGTTTGTGTAGCATTTTAACAAGATTCCAATTCTTTGCAAGGAATAGAAAAATGAAAGCAAAAAATGAAATCATGAAACACAATGACCTGCGATGGGCTGGCAACCTGTCCAGGGTGTACCCCGCCTTTCGCCCGCAGCTGGCTGGGATTGGCTCCAGCCCCCCGTGACCCCGTTTGGGACTAAGCGGTTTGGAAAATGGATGGATGGATGGATGGAAACACAATGATAGCAAAATCAGATTAAAAGCAGAAAAAGGCACGTTTTAACCTTTCTGTTATAAACTTTTGCATTTGTATTGCATAACTATAATATTTAACATTTTCTGGTCAAATGTAAATGATTCACATTTGTGTTTTTTCTTGTTTAGTTGGTCAGATACATGGCATCACTTCAGAAAGGACATCTGTTATTAAGGCTTTGTTTAATGGTTTTATTAATGGCTAATAACAATTATTTATAAGCCATTAATAGAAAGATAATTTTTCATTCCAGTTTTATTTGTATAGCACCAGTTCACAACAACATCATCACAGGAAACTTTACAAACTAATGTCTAGACCTTATAGTATTATAGAGAAAAAAGTGTGAGTGCAACAGGGTGGAAGTCATTCAGGCTTGAAGCAGCAGGATTCTTTGGCACCACCAAAGTGGATGCTGTTTGAAAGCACATGGCCTGGGGTAGCGTCAGGGCTGCCAGCCTTCTGTGCATCCACCCTCCTGAGTGTGCAGTAGAAATCTGTGGTGGAGAGTGTGCAGGATTGGTTGTCTAGAGACAGCAGTTTGGCAGGTTCATTGTTGTCCCTATCAAAGCAAGTGGTCCAAGCCATCGTTTGATGGAAGCTGCATTATGAGTTTGTAATCTGTGATGGCTTTAATGACTTGCCACATACACCAGGGGTCAGATCTTAAGTCTGAAGTTTGTGTTTGGCTGAACATGTTCCGAATGCTCTGGCTGTGCTGTAGCTTCCATGTCACTGGATCTGAAAGCAGTATCCAGTGCTTTCAGAACTAGGTGAGCTACACTGTTCTTCCAGAGCTCTTGGTTAGGGAAAGTTCTTGTTTGTGTTTGACTGGCAACATGTGGTCAAGAATGTAGTCTGTGAAAATGGTGATGTGCATGTGGGGGTGTCACCGGTGGCAGACAATCCCTAGTCTGTAGGTTCAGACTATGTTAAAACCTGTCGTCTCAGTGAGTTTCACATATTGGATGAGTAGTGTGTACACAGGGGAGCTGGAACAAAGAGTACATAGCACATAGTAAAACAAACTAACCTATGAGCCTTTCTTCAAATGAGGAGTGCACTGGTACTTTTTAAATTCAGGAACCTAAGAACCAGAAAACATTTAAACACTAAGTGAGTAACCATTCATTCCCTTTGGCAGATAGCACAGCTTGTGACGGGTCATAACCAGCTACCGTATGAGCCTTTCTATTTTTTATTTAGGAAATTTTACCCATTTTTTAAATCTGTCATACACACACACACAGCTGGAGCTTCAACCTAAGTAATCCTGGTGCCCCCTTGAATAAAAGCATTGTTTCCAAATCAGGCATAATACATTTGATGTAAACATTTCCTCTTCTGCCTTTTAACCTTCATAAATGAACATCTCAAGACGTCCTTGTGGGTGAAAGCTACAAACATAAAATTGGTTCTTGTTGCTGCTGTTGTTGGTCTAAACAGCTGAAAATTATACATCTCAGAGCAATTCAGAGCATTTTAATTATTTCAAAAAAGTTTTAAAGATTTGCAACTTCCAGTATTTCAGACAAACACTGCTTGCCAGCATCCAGTGGGAAGATTTCACAGGTCATCAAGCTGGAGTCAGCGGTCAGAAAGATGAGGAAGGGCACTGACATCCAACACTAGAGTCCGTCGTAGAACAATGACCAGAGGAGAGTCCATCTTCTCTCATGTACAACCACTTCTGACCACGTGCCTGAAATGTCATAGTGAGGCCACTTGATGCCAAACATACTTGAGGGGCTTTCGCACATCACACAGTGTTTATCAGTGGCTGGAGATGGTTCAGAGAGCTTGTTGTCAGGGTAATATGTTGTGTTTCTGCAATCACATGGAAATACTGTTCATGTCTAGGGAGCATTTGCCCTGTGTCCTGCTTTTATTTAATTTAGTGATTTTATATTACTGTTTTATTCCTCAGTAAACTTACTTAGCTTCTTCTGTTAAAGTGCTGAATAAGTCCAATATCCAAAAGTACTGAATAAAATGAGTGTTTCTGATGCTATGCGGGCTGTGATGTGATGTTGGCTTGTCACCAGGATGTGGGAGCAGTTTAGTGCTGATGTGTCCTTAATGCCTGCTCTCTGTACCGCTTGGCACTCAGTGTTTCTCTCTGTTACTGTGTGTTGTCACAGCACCATGGTCAATATTTGAACTAAAGGGCAGGGTTAAAGGCCACTCCTATTAACACTTCACATTCACCAACTGAACAGCCCTGCCCTGATAACACGGATCTGACACTGACTCTCTCCAAATGCACACACACACACACACACACACACACACACACACACACACACACACACAGAGCTATTGGTAGACCCACTTGAATAGTATGCAAATACCTTGTTTAAAGTGAAGCACAAAGCGACAGTTCACAAGCACCTGAACTCAACTCGAGTATTTCACTAAACACATCTCTCCATCACCTTTCACTTTACATTATTTTAGTTAATTAGGGCAACTTTCCTCTTTTGAATCTTTCATTTATGCTTTTGTGATGCAGCAAAAATCAGTTTGTGCACAAAAGAAAGAAAAAAAAAAGAATGTAGTTAAAACTAGAGAAATGCATTTCTTGTCAAAAATGCGTGTGGATGCTATGTGCTGAAGGATCGCCCTGAAAATGCTGAACATTTTGACACCTGAAAGGAATATCTACTTGAAAGTTTGCTGAAGTACAATTTTCCCATTAATTTGAATGTGGGGAAATTTTCACAATTAAGATAAATATTTCAGAAGTGTGAAGAGTATAAAAATTCTGAATAGAAGCATGAATGTACTGAGAAACTTGAACATTTTGATACCTGAAAGTATGCTTAAGTAGAATTTCCCCATTCATTTGAAAGGGGCAAACTTTTCAGAATAAAGCTAAATATTTTTAAAGTGTGATATTTTGAAAAATTATTAATAGAAGCATATATGTCCTTGAAGAGCTGAACATTTTGATACCCGAAATAGGTGAAGGTATGCTGAAGTCGAATTTTCCCATTCATTTGAATCAGGGAAAATTTTCAAAATAAAGCTAAATATTTCAAAAGCATGAAGTTTAGAAAATCTCTGAATAGAAGCATGAATGTCCTTGGAGAGCTGAACATTTTGCTACCTGAATTATTTGAAAGTATGCTGAAGTTGAATTTTCCCATTCATTTGAATGGGGTAAGATTTTCAAAATAAAACTAAATATTTCAAAGGCATAAGGTTTAGAAAAATCCTGAAGAGAAGCATGAATGTCCTTGAAGAGCTGAACATTTTGATAGCTGAAATAGCTGAAAATGTGCTGAAGAATTTTCCCATTCATTTGAATGGGGCAGAATTTTCAGAATAAAGCTAATAGCCTCAACACGGACAAGACGAAGGAGATGATAGTGGACATGAGGAAGGAGAGGAGATCTCATCAGCCACTGTTCATCCGGGGGTTCGAAGTGGAGAGGGTGAGCGGCTTCAAATACCTGGGCGTCCACATCAGTGAGGACCTCACTTGGACACATAACACCACACAGCTGGTTAAGAAGGCCCAACAGTGGCTGTACTTCCTGAGGAGGCTGATGAGGTTTGGCATGTCACATAGGATCCTTTGCAACTTCTACAGCTGCATCATTGAGAGCATCTTGACCAGCTGCATCACTATCTGGTATGGCAGCACTACTGCTATTGTCCGCAAGCGCCTGCAGAGAGTGGTAAAGACTGTGGAGAAGATCACCAGTCACTAGACTGAAAAACTCTTTCTTTCCCTCTGCCATCAGACTCCTAAACAGCTGAGGAGTTTATTACCAGGAAATAGATGATGTACTGTTTACATTCTCAGTTTGCACATGGATAATTGCACAATGACTGTTGACTGCTGCACATGCTGCTCCCATGCAGCATACATTCTCAATTATATTCTTTTATTGTATTGCTGCATTTGTTGCTGCTTAAAGTGTCCTAGATTTTGTGTTACATGCATAATTGCACAATGACTCTGCTGCACATGCTGCTCCCATGCAGCATACATTCTGTTATATTCTTATAT
>NW_018128219.1:774745-775515 GCF_001952655.1 Monopterus albus
AACATTTTGATACCTGAAATAGCTTAAAGTATGCTGAGTGTAGAATTTCTCCATGCGTTTGAATGGGGCACAATAAAATTCTTATGAGAAGCATGAATGTCCTTGAAGAGCTGAACATTTTGATAACTGAAATTATGCTGAAGCAGATATTTCCCATTCATTTGAATGGGGCAAGATTGTCAAATTAAAGCTAAATATTTCAAAAGTATGAAGTTTAGAAATGACTGTCCTTGAAGAGCTGAACATTTTGATACCTGAATGGCTCTGCTAGCTGAAAGTATGCTGAACTTATTAAAGATGTGAAAATAGTCCAATAGGACCCCACAAAGTAGGTAAAGGTTGCTAGAGAGGGTGAAGGGGAGGGGGAGAGAGAGAGAGAGAGACAGAGAGAGGAGTTATGTTGGGGCATGTCCCAATTGCAATGCATTTTATGAACCACCAGATGGCACTCCTAGACTGTGTCATTGACTCAGCACTTTGAGGTCCCATTGACTTGTATTGCAAAAAATAAAGCTGAATAGATTAAAAAGTATAAACGTTATAACAAAAAAAAATACAAGCAGGGATCTCCTTGAAGAGTTCAAACCTCATTGGCCTGTATAGCTGAAAGTATGCTGGACTTATTAAGTGTAAAAAAAAAGGTTGGAAGATCCCAGAATACAGACTACAGAATGGACAGCCAGCCTCAGATATCCTTGGTTGGAGGAGAAAGGAGGAGCACAACTCACAACCATTGCATGACTAATGGGTCAAAAATCTCTCGGACAGAG
>NW_018128220.1:0-5302 GCF_001952655.1 Monopterus albus
TAACCACTGTGCCACCGTGCTGCCTCCAATGGGGAAATTTCTGTATAAAAAGCTGAATATCATAAAAAGTATGAAAGTTATAAAAAAAAAGTTGTATACAAGCACACATGTCCTTAAGGAGATAAGCAGTTTGATACCTGAATGGCCCTTCTAGGTGAAAGTATGTGGAAGGAGTTAGGTGCCGAAGAACAGTGGTAGAAACCAGAACAATAAAGAACAGGAGAGCATAGTGTGGAGACTTGACAGCATCCACACAATAAGTCATCGCCACAAAGCCACATGAGACAGCAGTGTGTTTTTATCTCTTTGTTGCATCATCTTACATCAGGTAGGCTTCTGTGCCATGGTGCTCATTTTAAGCCTTGGGGAAGGTTTTTGGCAAAATATAAGATAGCTCGAGTGACTTGTGTTATTATAGACATATTTTGTTGGGATTTATTTTTATAACACGATATTCTATTGCAAGTGTCGAAACCCGCTTGTTATGTGCCTGCCTCAAGTGCCATTGATATACAGAGCAAATTGCCAGTCAGATTTCGCCAGAATGAAAGGAAACGTGTGGTGGCCTTCAAAACAAGTTGTAAGATGACTCACTTACACAAAACAGAAACAGATACGCAGGTGATAGCCTGTCCATAACAATAACAAACTCTAGAAAAAAAATCATCTAACATATTAAGTGAAACTGTAATTTTTACAATGTTTAAAAAGAAACCATAGGGCACTAGTGTCTCCATTAGACATTTTATTTTGAAACCTGTGTGTAAAAGAAGAGTGCTTTTCATCCGAGTGGCTGCATGGTCTACCGGATGTTGTAGCGACCCCTGGCGCTGAAGTGTTGCGTTTTCCTGTTTACGGGCGGGAATAGCGAACATAGGTGGTTGTGGAACATACTGCATTTAAATCTGCAGCACATTTGTTTTAATTATCGCGGATTCTGTTGGTTTGCACGTTTTAATAATACACGGGTATTACGGCGCCTAGTGGGTACGTTTTAAGTGGACTGTTGCTGAAAACTAAAGGGATTTCTGGACAGTGCGGGGCAGATGGAGGATCCTCTTGCAGATTCTGGCGGTGGGGACTGTGGTGCAGCAGCGGAGGGCCCCGTGGGGCAGTTGTCAGATATCCGCTGGCCGACTGGGTCTGTTCCTCTGCGGCTTCTAGAGTGGAAAGTCAAACCCGGTTCTCTTGTCAACGTGGACGCCGTGCTAGCACTGTGCTCTCCCATACTTGAGGAGAAGGGGGTAGATGTTGCCAGGCTGCCAGAGAGAAAGGTGAAATCGGACCGTGCTGGAGTAGTGAAGGAGCTTTGCTGTCAACTTGGACAAGTCATACCTCCCGGGTGAGTCACTCAACACTCAGCTTGTTATAGCTAACTAATCTAAGTTACAGACCTGCTCACCTGCCGGAAAGGCTGCAGGCATTTCAGCTGCAACATTTTGCTAGCTGCCATCTTCACTCGCAGGGTAACGTTAGCTAGCTAGCGAGCTAACATTGCTAAGTGGGCGTATTTGTTAGCTGTACCTAGATCAATGCTCATAGCGTTTGCTTGTATCACTGTCAAGAAAGATAAAATAAACAAACAGAAGTTTTTCCCCAAGACTTTCAAAATATGTGTATTATTTTATATATTTTTTTCTGAACTTTTTCATTTGTTGTAGTAATAGTGGAAATAAAAACCAACTGTAAGCAGGCTTCTAGCTAACACTAGATATTTTCATGACTATAACGTACTTGCAATCATACTCACAGGCAATGTGTTTAGTTTTATTTTGAAGGCAAAAGGTTTTGAAGTGTCGTGTTGTTTTGGGCGCCTTGACACAACCGTCCCTCGCTCAGCAGGTTGACAGGTGGACTGGCCCGATGCTGCTGTAGTTCCCGTGAATTTGAGCCTGTCTTTGTTATGCCCGGTTTACCTTGCTCGCCTATTTACTGCAAAATAATAGATGCGTATCTCGGCAGCCACATCGGGAACACATCAAGCACTCACTCGGTTCTACTTGTCACCTTTGCATTTTGCTCAGAATAGTCGTAGCTCTTTTTTTAGAGTATCTAATAAAAATTCTACTTTTTGGTCATAAAAGCGTATTTAGATACTTGTACTGCAGTAGTAGAAGGATGAGAAAGTTCGCATCAAGTAGTTACACAGATTACCAAAAGATTAGATTTTTATAATGCTCAAATGTTTTTTTTAACTTGGCTTTTAATACATGTACAAATATTAGACTGCAACTTATTACATCTTAGCAAGGTTTTCCTTTACTATAAAAGGTTTGTTTTTATCAGTAGAGGAAACTGTGGTGTTTTAATTACAAGGCAAGCCAACGTGTGAGTTATACCAGGTTATTCATTATTGGAAGTACATTTACAGCTTGTTCTTAAACATAATAGTTAGAGCTGCAACAGGTATTTATGTGATTGACTGATAGCTTAAGTATTTAAAAAGTTAAAGAATAGTTTTAAAAAAGCACATAGTTATCCAGACCTCAGTGACATTGTGAAATGTCTTGTTTTGTCTGACTTAAAGTTCCAAACCCAAAGAAATCAGTTCACAACAGAAATCTGTTTCTGTCAACAGAAAGTCAGCAAGTTCTCATACTGGAAAAGCTGAAAAAAGCAAGCTTGTGACCTTTTAATTGTTTTTTTTTTTGAATAATCAGCTAATCATCACAACATGTTTGCTACCTGTAAGCAAAGCACTGAGCAAACGTATTATTTAGCCTAGCATGTTCATTTACTGGGACTCCTACACTAATGTGTAGTGTTACAGGTTTACTGAATCCTAAGTATTTATGCTGATGTTTGTTCTCTGTTTTTGTAGGGGTGTCATCGTCAGAATAGAGGAATGCAGCCATCCAATAGTAATGAAGGGTCTATGTGCTGAATGTGGCCAGGACCTGACTCAGTAAGGAAATGCATTATTTTATATTATTTGATACCATCAGGTGGCACCAGAGATCATGCAGAGAGAGAGCTGAGTACAACTCGGGTCATAGAGCAAGTGTTCACACTCTGCACTCTCCTTTATTTTGATGAAGATGTCAAATTTACAGCTGTCATTGAGAATCCATGATGACACTGAATTTATTCAGGTCCCTTGATTTAAACTAAGCAACATATTACCAGGGTATTATAAGGACTGTGATGTTGAAGTGTGGCTGTTGTTAAAGGTGTTGCTTGAATGATAGATGGAAAGTTGTGTTTAGGTCTGCAACTAACAATTATTTTAATAATTGATTAATCTGTTGATTATTTCTACAATTAATCAATTAAATGAATGTATAAAAATCTATTTTCCACATTACAAAAACAAATGCATTCTTTTAAACAATGCTTTTGCAGTGTTTTCATGTAGTGCATTATTAAATAAATAATTTATTCAAGAATAGAACATTTATAAAGTGCACAACAGGTCCTAATACATTTGAATGCCATGATAACCTGCATGATGGTTAAAATGTGAGTCTGGAGAAGCTAAACTGCCAACAATCAGCCAGATCACCTGCTAGCTGGAGTATTTCCTGTTCTCACAGTGAACATTTGCTCAAATTAAACTAGTTACTGCAGCATAAGAAATGTAAATTTCTGTTTGTGAAAGCTGCTTAGTCACAGTATGTTCAAGGACCTAAGAGATACACAAACCACAACATGTATGGCTCCCACTCTTCTATTCTCCCCCTCTTAGGCTGCAGAGCACTAATGGAAACCAGCAAACTCCCATCTCCACAGCAACAGTCTCCATGGTGCACAGTGTCCCCGAGCTGATGGTCAGCTCTGAGGTGAGTCATATGATGGAGATACCTGGAAAACTGAGTAGGTAGGGGGCAGACATACCTTACATTATAAGGTGGGGGTAGGGTAGGGTAGAACTTTATTGATCCCACAGTGGGGAAATTCCAGTGTTCCAGCAGCAGTAAGGGACAAAAACAACAGAGAGCAAGCAACAAGACACCATAAGAACAGATACCACACACCAATCTTGATAGACAAATTCAGAAAGCACGGAAAGAAAAAAAACAAAAGAGGACAGAGCTCCTGGAACTCGCGTCTTAAAAAACAAATCAAGAATATCCAAAAAACAAGACAGTACAAGCATTTCAAAACAGCAAACACCACAAGGATCTCTTAAAAACAAATCAAGAATCTTAAAAAAACAATTCGAAAATACCCCAGAAACAAGACAGTACACACATTTAAGAGAAAGTCAGGAACAGTTATCGCTCACTCAAATCAGACAGGGCAGTCTGTGGTCAGAGGGGGAGGGGCGGAGTGTACACATTCCTAGCATTAGCATACGGTATGGTCCAGAATTTTATTGTTCTTTGTGTAGGAGGATTAGGGCCTGCGGGTGCTGTGTCTGCCGAGACACTGTGCGCCTGCACGCAGCAGCAGAGCCAGCCCGGGATCTGTGGAGAACTGTCACCACAGACCACAGAACCTGGAGTCCCGGTGAAGCAATGCATCTCCGTGGGAATCCCCGGCAACTCACAACAAGGAAGCCAACTGTTGGCAAGCAGAGCAAACAGTCGGGGCCGCGACACAAGGGTCCCCCCGAGGCAGACTCGAAAGCTCGTTAAAAAAAGTACAAAATACGATGCAAATGCAATAAAAGTTGTATCCCTGGTAGCCCAGCTCCACAAGCGTTTACGGAAAAGCATAGCAAAAAACGCAAACACAGAAGCCCAAGGAAACACGAAAATAAACACAAAAGAGGCAGGGCTGTTGTAGTACACTGCGAATCGGAAGTTTTTGTGTGTGTGTGTGTGTGTGTGTTTTGTGTCTGTGTGTGCACTGTGCTTGAATGTAGAGCAACCCTACCTCTTGCAGTATTTTTCTCAGATGTTCCATTTGTTTTGTGTCCTCAATTTGAATCACTTTTCATGCTAGAAATGTAAACAAGTACCAGGAGGACTCTGTTTTCTGATATGCCATGCATTGTCACTCCAACAGCAAGCAGAACAGCTGGGCAGAGAAGACCAGCAGAGACTCCACCGGAACAAAAAGCTAGTCCTGATGGTGGATCTGGACCAGACTCTCATCCACACTACTGAACAGCACTGCCAGCGTATGTCCAATAAGGTAGCATTCTCTCATCTCACTATCTTATACATTTAACTACTTTAGGTAGTTGTTGTCATTTAGTAAGGCTGAGTAAGTGTGTGTTTATGAATTAAACTTTTTATTTATAGTGAGGAACAGAAGTATTTGAACACCTTGCGATTTTGCAAGTTCTCCCACTTAGAAATCATGGAGGGGTCTGAAATTCACATTGTAGGTGCATTCCCACTCTGAGAGACAGAAT
>NW_018128220.1:6647-33664 GCF_001952655.1 Monopterus albus
AAAAATCATACAATGTGATTTCCTGAAATGTTTTTTTAATTCTGTCTCTCAGAGTGGGAATGCACCTACAATGTGAATTTCAGACCCCTCCATGATTTCTAAGTGGGAGAACTTGCAAAATTGCAGGGTGTTCAAATACTTCTGTTCCTCACTGTATAGGAGGAAGAATGTGTCACTTCTTTCAAAAGTTACAGTCTCACTTTAATGCTGTTAGTTTCAGTATCATAAAAAATCTTTTCTTTTCAGTTGTGAACCTCAGGTGTTTTTGTGTCTGATTGTGTCATAGTTAACCCTCTTATTATTTCCTCCAGGGCATTTTCCACTTCCAGCTTGGACGAGGAGAGCCTATGCTCCACACACGACTACGCCCTCATTGCAAAGAATTCCTAGAGAAAATTGCCAAACTCTATGAGCTACATGTGTTCACATTTGGGAGTCGCCTTTATGCACACACCATTGCTGGTAATTAGCTTGTTGTTTTACATTTTACAGCGCTTTTTCTCCCACATTATAGGTGCCGAGTACATGAGTTAACATAGATGTATTGATATCAAAATGTAGCAAGGTGTAAAATATTTACATGTAAACTTTCTTTGTGTCCACAAGAGGGAAGTGCCTGTTCATGTTTTGCATTCCAGCAGATGTTATGTTGGTTTGCTGTTGTTCAGCTTCTCTGTCTGTGCCATTTGCAAGCAACAGGGGCGCTAAAATTTAAGCTGGTTATAAGCCAGTTAATGTTTTGCGTTCTTTTATTTCTGTCCTAGTTTTATGTGCATTTAGTTGCTAGCTGAATGGCATTGGCTTCCTCCTAAATAAAAAATCTTTCAGTTTATAATTCAAGGCTGGATTATATTGAAGTGTAGGCAGCCTTTTATTGGCTGTCTTTCTGGTATTCATGCTGCAGTATTTCATCATACTGTGTATATATTAGAGGCAGCCCTGGTCCAGTACTGTTCTGCCTCCATATGATGAATGTTTAATGCATTTAGAATTGGATTTTACTACTGGCCCTGATGCGGGGAGGTCGCTATGTTTCTGAGCAGTGCTTCGGCTATTGACAGCTTCTGTTGTGGTTGTAGAGTCCTCTGCTCTGGCTGTCGTGTTCAGCCAGGGTAGCTCTGCATTTCTGTTCAAGGTTTGACCAAAGACTTTGCATTTCTTTTCAGACATTAGATAGTGAAAACATCCTGCAACAGAGAAAATGCCATAGTTTTATTAATGTGTCCTAGATAAGGTCTAGTATATTGTACTATGTAAGTTTTCAGTACATGTTAAAACTCCACTTTGGCCTGTTGTGTTTCTTTAAATTTAATAATTTAATGTACATTTGCTATTAAATTGCTTGTAGCTTGCTCTGTGGTGGTGGTGCTCTGTGGTGGCACTACACTACACTCTAGACTTTATTTCACTCTGCCTTTTGTTTTAAAGCACAGGAGACTGTTTGTTTGGTTTTTGTGCAGATAAAACCTACTGTATCTCATATGTGGTTTTCTTAGTTGGGTTATGAAGCAATTGGTCGATTTGATCGTATGATCCACAGTGTCTATTGGCAGCACTCAATTAATCCAAATAATTTCTTAGCTTCAGTAGTTTTTTTTTTTTTTAGTTTTTTTGGACTATCTGTTTATATTGTCAGTGACTGCTGATAGATGAGCACAAAGATTAGAGAGCTGTTATTCTCTCTGTCAGTTATGACTGACAGTAGCAGCTCCTTACAAATTTGAAATTGATGTCAGAAATGCTCCATATTTTAATTCATAACATCACATACTATATATCACCAAAACAATACTACAGCTGGAGAGTGAAATAATCTATGAAAAAGAGGTCAGCACTTTTGGTAATGCCTTGTGCATCATTTTCCTGACAGGAACCTTTTCCCTTGTGGGGATTCAATGGTGTGCATAATCGATGACCGAGAGGATGTGTGGAAATTTGCACCTAACCTCATCACTGTGAAGAAATATATCTACTTCCAGGGCACAGGGGACATCAATGCGCCACCTGGATCACGTGAAGCTCAGATGGCCAGGAAAGGTAAAGACCGCACTGCTTGCATACATTTGGTAATATGATGCATTCAAAGTATGAACCTGTAACAGCAAAGTAGCAGACAGTTTTATGCAACACAGACGGTCATATGTAGAACCAAAGATGTACTGTCCAAGGATTTGTTCACAGTTCAGCAAGTCTGTCTAGTGGATTCACTGATCCTGGACTCTTATAGAGCTTAATGTTAAATTGTACACAGTCCATTATGTGGTTAGAAATACAGGAAAAGTTTATTCTACTAGGTCTTACTGACACTCAACTCTGACCCCAAGTGTGTTGCAAAGGGATGACTGTGCAAGCTGTTTTTTGTTCTGATTGGCTGGCAGGAGAGGGTTAATTTTAATATCTGAACAGTATAAGCAGACACCAGTGGCACAGGTCTTTTTTGCCTTTCTAGATTAATGTGCCAGTGTGAACTCATGCTATGAACAACAGGCTTAGAAAAAAAAGCTTGGAGGTAGGGTTATTTGGCAACCAATAACATACAATAAATTAAACAAATCTACTTTTAATATGTCTAATATTTGCATAAATTTAGATGTCTGAATAAATGAACTGCAGGATGAATAAAACAAAGGTTTTTGACTTTAGCTGGATTAGCTTTGATATACTCACCTCGTTATCGTGTTATTTCCAGGCACCAGTAAAAGCAAGGGAAAACGGGCACTTTCTTTTTAAAGGCAAAGCTATAGTTGCATGAAATATTAAATTATTTTTTTTAATTAATTACAATTCAAATATTTGAAAGTAATTGCCCGTCCCTATTAGTTAATGTATCCAGTTATAGTCTTGACTTATCTAATCTTTTACTGCTTTTTGTTAGCTTCTGGACTCGGTATGTAAGCTCATCAGCTGTGCAAGATGATGCCTGCAGACTATTGGCCTTAACCAAGTTTTCAGTTAGGTTTTCCATTTTATTTTTCAGGCTGGTGAAATCTGATGTAAATTGGCCTGATTGACACCAGATTCTTTTAATCTGTAAATGATCCTAGAGTAACCTCACTTATTAACAGATGCTGTCCCCCCTACCAGAGGTGACAGGATTCTGATGCGTGTGTCCTTGAATACTACTGTATGTGACTTCCATGTCTTATCTAGCAGGAGCTCCCTCTGTAGAGAGCGCAGAATCAGCAGGGACACTTTGTGCAGAAGAGCAAAATAATGGCCTAAGGAAAAGGGCGAAGGACCACAATGTTTCCAGAAAAGATGAGTCCACAAAATCTCAGTCTTCTCAGGGAGTACCAGCAAATGAACTAACTCATCCTACAGAGCTTGAAGATGAACAAGAACAAAGTAAGGGGTCAGAGACTGGGGTGGAATCTGGGGTGGGGTTCAGAGAGACTCAGGAGGATGACAAAATAAATGTAAAGGAAGCTGATAGCAGCAGGACACAAGAGGTACAGGAAGGTGCAAACTCCTCTGCACCAAGCCACGAGTCCAATAACCTAGACTTTGACCTTTCCAGCGACAGTGACAATGACTCCATTACAGAAAAGCCTCCCTCGTCAGAGAGTGAGAGTGAAGGCAAGTCAAGCCAGACAAAGAAATCTGGGCAGGAAGGAGTCACACGAGAGCCCAGTGATGGGGATGGGGCAAGGGAAGAGGACAGTAAAGGTCAGAGTGAAAGAGAGAACAGCTCTGATGTAGCTGAACCTTCAGGGGTTCTTCTCCCAGACCCCGAGCTGGGAAACGGCTGCTCAGACAGGAGAGAGCCAGAAACGGAGTCCCAGAATAGTGAACAATCTGGGGTTACCATGGGGGAGGAGCTGCTAGACCAGAGTATGGAGGATGAGGAGGAGGAAGCCGATAACGATCAGGATGATCATTTGATCTATTTGGAGGAGGTTCTGGAAAGAATCCATGCGGAGTACTATGCCCACTATGAGGCCTACCTGATAAAGGAGGCCTCTGAAATGCCGGACATTCGCAAAATTGTCCCAGAGCTGAAAAGCAAAACACTGGAGGACACAACAATAGTGTTCAGTGGTCTGTACCCAACCAACTACCCCATGGAGAGGACCAGGGAGTACTACCATGCCAAGACACTGGGGGCCAAGATGGGCAAAAATCTGGTTCTTAACTCCCAAGATCCCAGTCGGACAACGCATCTCATCGCGGCAAGAGCTGGTATGTAGAAATGTATTTATGCTACTGATCAAACTTACTGTAGGAGAAGCATGTCAATGTACTTCTTACTAAACAAAACATCTAATCTAATAATATCTATATGCAAGGGCTGTAAGTCAAATTTGGTGACTGACAGTGATTTTAAGAAGTTTAGTTCTTTTTCTGACTCACATACTTTTGTTTTGTTGAATATGCAGTAGATGAGGTAGTGTTTAGTAGCTGCGTGCTGGAACCATTTGTGTTTGTAAGCAGTGACTAATAGGTCTCGCTTAAATGTCAGCCTTACAGGTCCGATGACACTATTTAGCAAATTGCACAGGGAAAACATATCGGTGAGAAGTTATAAATAAGAGGAATCATTCGCAGTGCAGGCTGGGACACATCAAATGCACAGTAACAATGTGCACTGTGGTTAACCAAAGGTAGAAGCTCACACTTGTTGGTAAACTCGGCTATAACCATGTCTCAGAAGAAAAAACTGCCTATAAGAGCATTGTTTCAACAGAAATACAAGTGTGCTGCCTGTCTCATTGTTCCAACAAATCCATATAGTAGTATTATATATCATCAATTTAAATAGGTTGCAATCTGTTTCTTGCATCATATGCAGCATTTATTGATTTTTAAATGCTCAGAAATATCTTCCTGTCACTTGATTATCGATGTTAATGTGGTCGAAATCATCAGTGAAATTGATGGTGTGATGTGAGATGACTGGGTCAGAGCATCTCCCACCCTGCAGGTCTTGGTGGGTGTTGTTGGTCTGCAGTGGTTAGTACCTACCAACAGTGTCTAAGGAAGGACAGATGGTGAACTGGAGACAGGGTCATGGACGCCCATGGCTCACTGATGATGAGGTTGACCTACTGTAGATTAAACTTTTAACTTCTATTTGTACTTTTCAAAAGATTAAAATTTGGTTGGAAATGAGAAATACTGTCCATTGGTCTCTATGAAGAGAAAGAGTCAGGGGCTGTAGTGGTGATATCACACCTAGAGTGGTGAGGCTGTTGGATTGGTCTAAGAAATTCTCTCTAACTCGTCCTCACGACCACAGTTTTCACTCCTTTTACATAAGCTTTTCACCGAATTATAGACACGTCTGCTATTCCTGACTGTGGAAGCAAATGGATGCACAGTGAGCTGCAGAGTGACACGAGTGCCGACCAACCGCTACATTGACTCCTATGTGAACAGTATTAGGCAGGTGGTCATAATGTTATGGCTGATCGAGGGGGAGCCCCGTGAACACTTGCTCCGAGGTCATTGGCCTTGCATATATATATATATAAGCTTATGACCTTGCGTCCATTTTTAAAGTTTTGAATTGAACTGATGGAAATGTATTGCATTATGCGGGATGGTGCACCTGCAAATGGTTATGAAGATCCATCTTCTGTCATCTGTTACATTGCGTTTTACAAAATAACTTTGATTAGCTTTTTTTTTTTTTACCCAAAGTCCCAGATGGGCAGAGAGATATTTTTAGCTGCAGCACAGTCTCACCCCCGAGCTGGTTTTTTGGATGTTCAGTCTGACAAAACAAGACATTTATAAAGACATAAATGTGCAGTTTGGGAAGTTGTAAAAGGATTTAAATTTTTTTTTTATAAGACCAGAGGTTAAATTAATTATTCAAAAAATTCTGAGCAGATTGGTTTATATAAAAACAAAATAACTAGTTGCAGCCCTGACTATTGCAGAAAATAACGCAGATTAAACTGTTCATGTGTCACAGTGGATGTGAATACATGTAAAGCAGGGATATTTTCTCACCATGTGCCTGCACAACCAACCTCTGTGAGTTTTACTTGTTAGCTTTTTGAAGTTCTCCTGTGCGCTAGTTTCCAAAAATCAATGAATGCAACTTTACATGATAATGCTTAAAATGGATTCCTGTCTAGTTCCTAGAAAGAGCTCATTATCTGTAATTAGGCCTACTGGACTGACAGAGTTCACTTTTCACTGTGCCTTAGAGAGCCTAGTAACACTGGAGATTATGTTTTATTTATTTTTTGCAAATGGTAAGAACCACAAATTAAACAGCTGGTGAAAAAATAGATTACTGTATATAATCTAAGCCCTCCAAAGGGAGGTATTATACCTCATCATAGTGTTGAAGAAGGAGCTGAGCCGAAAGGCAAAGCTCTCAATTTACCAGTCAGTCTATGCTCCAACTCTCATCTATGCTAACGAGCTGTGGGTAGTGATCAAAAGAATAAGATCATGAATACAATAATAAGTTTCCTTAGCAGGAGGGCCAGACTTGGTCTTAGAGATAGGGTGCAGAGCTTGGATATCCGGA
The DNA here is from genome assembly GCF_001952655.1 of Monopterus albus. Taxonomy (NCBI): domain Eukaryota; kingdom Metazoa; phylum Chordata; class Actinopteri; order Synbranchiformes; family Synbranchidae; genus Monopterus; species Monopterus albus. The sequence continues at coordinate 13,132 of NW_018128220.1, forward strand.
AGGGGCTCGGAGTAGAACATCTGCTCCTTCACATCGAAAGGAGCCAGTTGAGGCCGTTTGGACATCTTATTAGGGTGCCTCCCTTTGGACGTCTTCTGGCCACGTCCAACTAGTAGGAGACCCCAGGGTAGACCCAGAACACGCTGGAGAGATTATGTATCTCATCTGGCCTGGGAACACCTCAAAATCCTGCCAGAGGAGCTGGAACACGTTGCGGGGGAGAGGGACATCTGTACTACCTTACAGAATCTGCTGCCACCGTGACCTGACCCCAGATCAGCCGAAGATAATGGATGAATAATGCTCAGGCTGAAAATAATGTCCTGTTTTGCTTTGAATGTTGATTAGTTTAGTTGTTTATGAAGCCCTCTTTAAATTACTGTCATCAGCTGTCTGTTCTGTCTGCAGAAAGAATGTTTGTAACATGCTCATACATTTTCTGAATTCTACAGAGGACTCTCTTCCATGACACTGAAATTGTCAAAGCAGCTTCTGCCCTGTTCAGAAATGATTCTACCTATTTGAAGTGAGGAGCACAAAAAAGTGGATTCATGCCTGTATTGCTGCCAATATAGTTTACTTTTTGAAAACAAGCACAGGAAGGGCACTGTTGCCTTGGGAGCCAGACCCGCTGAGAGCAGCACTTGGCAATCACTCACCTTTTATATATGGAGGAGAGAAAAATCCGCCAGAGATGGAATCGGGGCAATTTGAGCACTAGGTCAGTTAGACCAGAAAGAACTGCAGAAATTGGCTGCTACAGGGAATTTGACAGACGTAGATCATGTGCATCTCACAAGGGTTAATTGATTGTTTTACTATAGCTTTTAACAACCGGTACCTTAACATCTCAATTATTCAACCATTTCATCTCTCTGACACAATGGAATATTACTCAAGAGCAGTCACTACACGTTTGCCGTGGCATCACAATGATAGAGTTAATTTGGATACATAATGCCACACATTTACTAAGTTAGGATCATCCTTTAATGGCATCCGTTTTTGGACCATCTGATAAATGACAACGCCACAACTTTATTGCAGAGTTCCCTGGTTGTCATGGCTTGGTTTTTGTCCTGACATGCAGTTTGAACTGCCAGACCTTATATACACTGGTGGCTGTCTTTGTAAACTACTATTATGTCCAGTCAACTCAATTTACCTAGGCTTAACTCTAGTTAAGTTTTAGACACATAAAGATTATACACCTGAGCACAAAACAAAGGGGCCAGATGCTTTTGTAAGTGAGAGATTTAAGTTTCAGATGTGCTTTGCTTTGTCATTCTGGGGTATTGAGTGGACACTAATGCACAAGTCTACAACACAATGAAAAATACTTTCTGATGTAACTGTATTGAATTGACAGAAAGTAAAAGGACAGTGGCTCCAAAAGACAAATTTTCCTTGTTATAGTTCTAATTATATTGACACACAATTATTTTATCTTTTCTGTTCCAGCAAAGAAAGTCTGAGCACTGATCTGAATTATTGAGCAGACTGCATTTATTTGTTAAAAGCTTTTGATTGTAAGGTCAAAACCTTGTCCCATTTTCACCTTTTCCTTCTTTCATCCCTGTCCCCCAGGGACCGAGAAGGTTTGTCAGGCACAGGACTGCAAGCACCTCCATGTTGTCAACCCTGACTGGCTGTGGAGCTGTCTGGAGCGCTGGGAGAGGGTGGATGAGCAGTTGTACCCACTGAAGGACGACTACTCTAAGATGCCACGGTAAAGCCACCTCAAATAATGTGAAATATGCTACACATATGCTGACATTTCAACTGCAAAACAGTACATCAAAATCTTTCTTGAGGATAATTCCAACTGATATTTGTTTCTTGACTGAAGGAGCAACAGTCCAGCAGCTTTCCCTGACAATCTGGACTCCCCGCAGAAGTCAGTTTTCCAGCCAGCTCCCATCCAACACAGACCTCCACCTCTAGCCCATGAGGTTCAGACCTACGACCCCATCACAGGGAAGTTGATCCGCAGGGGCCCTCAGATGTCACGGCCACCATCCTACCTCCAACCATCAGGGTCTCTGTTGCTTTCTGATCAGAGAGAGCAGTCTTGTCTCAGGTACTATAACAGATGAGTCCAATTTGTGTAAGACAATACTGATGTGATAAACACTGCTGTGGTCTAAAGTTTGGAGAAGCGAGCTTGTGAATGGAAGATCGTGGATTCAGTCCCTGGATCAGCAGGATCAAATCTGGGTGGAATATGTGGATGGTTATGTTGTTCAGTTTCACCTTGTCTAGCCCTTAAATATATGGATTTGTGGTTGTCCTTGTACTTTGCTACTCTACTGTATGAATTCCCCCTAGTGCAGACATGCAGTCGCTTCAGCTACTAAGGTGTAAAAAAACCTCAACAAAGCTTTTATGGATGTATGGATTGTTTATATATATATATATATGTGTGTGTGTGTGACAGGGGAATGTGTAGGTCATAGTCAATCCTTTGAGCTTCTGTTGTACATCTGTTTTTCTGCATATTGAGTTTTAAATAAAATCACAATAAAAATGAGACCACTTTATACTACTCAGGGGACAGCCCTCTTCTCTCTTTTATATTCACCCAGTCATATAAACATTTGATTTTCCAGTCATGTTCTCATTTATTTCCCCTGCATGCGTAATTGTTTGTCATTTGCATACCACAATGAGACTGTATCCTGGCAGCTTTTCTCTAGAGAAATATAAACTCTAACATTTACTGGACAACTAGGCAGGATTAATATGTTTTGATGTGAATTAATATATCTGTGATTATACTGTGTAATTAATAATCACAAGTACGAAATCGGCTCACTTTATTTGGAGATTAGAGGCAGGGCAGTGTTTCAGTGAGTTGCATAAACTTGGATTTCATTATTAAAGGTTCTCTTCATTTCTGCTCTGCCAAGAGGAAATATAGAAACTTTATCTTCCCACTTGCATAAGATTTACATGTAAAGAGCCCTCATTATAGTTGGAAAGGCTTTGCAATTTCACCCTTTGCATCCTCAAATCGCCTGTGTTGTAAAAAAAAAAGTGCTTATTATGTACAGTGTTTCTATGAGTGTAATTCTCTGCAGTTTTTGTGAAGATTACTGTAAAGTAGCACACAAGATAACAGGAATAACCATAAGTAATATAGCATATTTTTAAGAAAATGTAAATGTTCATTTTCAGTGATAAGAGCATTTCTCTACTAACTGAGTTGATAGATTTTAATATAGGTAGATGTAGTAGATTTTGCCCTGGGTCACAGTAAAAACCTGATATCTGTACTTTGGTATGTATTTGGCTGACTAGGTAACTACAGTAGTCCATGCATTTAGTTACACTAAAGCAATTTACATTCATAAAGTTTTGTGTGTGTTTATTTTCCTTTTGAACCTCAGGGGAAGTTCCAAAAGTCAGCAAGATGACGCAGCAGTGTGCAGCCAAGACAACGAGCAGCCCGGGCCGTCTCGTCGGGAAAGACAGCCAAGCATGTCGGAAACTATGCCACTATACACACTTTGCAAGGAAGATCTGGAGAGCATGGACAAAGAGGTATGGAAGGAGGAAACGCTGCTGCTGGTTTATCCCCCTATTGTTTTGCATACACAAAAAAGAAAGGTCACAAAGTGGGGGAGTCACTGTCCAGAAAGGATACTTTGAGGCTGTTATATGTAGGAGCTTTTTAAATGTATTAGCTTCTTGTAGTTTGCACACAGACTGCATGGTGGTTTGAAGGAACCTGGTAAAGACGGGCCAAAATGAAAGACTGTTCATACAGAAATCACAGTAGTTTGAGTACTCGTATTATAGCTGTTACTATGTGGTTTTTCCAGGTTTAATTTCCATTACAGCGTCACAACAGGGCATGACTATATTTATCCAAAACAAAAATGAACAAAACTAACAATGAAAACAATAAAATCAATTTTGAATAAACCAAACAGGATTAAAATCAGGATGACATTTTTTTAGAGCTGAAAAAGTTGGATTATCCCAAGTTCAACAATAGATTGAAAATATTTTTAAAAACCCCAGAGGTTTGCTGTTTTATGGGAGGGTATTCTATACTTTAGGGCCAAAGCAGATTTCTTACAGGAAACATTAAGAACTTCCAAAACAAAAGCAGTGGAAGATCAGAGGGATCCTTTGGAATGGTCTTAAATGGTCTTATACTTGTATAGCGCCTTTCTACACTTTTACAGCACACTCAAAGCGCTTTCACATTATTCAGCCATTCACACTCCCAAGCACTCATGCATTCACACACCGGTGACATCACCGGGAGCAACCGGGGGTTCAGTGTCTTGCTCAAGAACACCTCGACATGTTGACTGGACAAGCCGGGAATCGAACCGCTAATCCTCCGGTTAGGAAATGACCCGCTCTACCTCCTGAGCCACAGCTGCCCCCAATGAATGAATGAATGAAAGGTAGTCGCTGATATATGGAGATGCAAGGTTATGTAAAGATTTATGAAGAAGTAAAAAGACAAAACAAATTTTTTTTTAGACTTTTTAGGTAGTCTGGTGACAGCACAGTTGTAGTAGTGCAAGTGTCTTATAATAAAAGCATGTAGGACCATTTTTGCATAGTTTACTTAGTCTACTTTTGGAAGCAGACTGTTTTCTGCTCTTTTAGTTTTTAAAAACGTTTTACTCATCCACATATTGACATCAGTGAGAGCAGTAATAAGAGCACTCAAAGAAATGGGGTTGCCTGGTGAAGCACAGCTGTGCATCATCAGTGTAACAGTGATATTTCATTTGATATTTGTGCTGAATATATAAATAAAAAAACAACCGAGCCTACAGTGTTCCTTGGGAGGTACCATAATCAATATAAAATGCCACCTGATGATGTGTTGGCCAAGGTTACTAGTCAGTTGTTATACAGGAGTATTTACTTTTAAGGTTAATGCTTGTGTGGTCTGTTGAGATGTTCTACTGAGGTTTTTTTGTGGTCTCGAATTGTATTGTGTGTTTATGATTTAGGATTTGTGTCTGTGTGCAGTTTGCCATGCGGTCCGATTTTGGAAGTTTTTAATACAACTTCTACACAAGTTAATAGCACTTGGTTGGACAGATTGAATTTCCCCACATTGCCATGTATGAATGAGATGGCATATGGGTTTGAATTCAGATGTCAGTTTAATGCAGTTTATCATCCAGCTGTGGCAGGTGGGATTTGTCAAGTATTAATGAGTGACAGAGTGAATGTTCATTTAGCCAGAAAGCAGTGAAAATATCAGAGCAACATAATGCATCTTTCTTACAGTTTGTACCTGCTTACACACTGAAGCCAGTCTGCTTTCTCCAGTTTATATTTTTTGCCATCCTTGCAAGGCATGCAAAGTGATTATTAATGTCAGAGAGCTCTGCACCTCCTGCTTGGATAATACTCTTTAATGGAGGCTGATTTCTGCTAATGTGTCAGTGGTGGAAAATGTGCAGAGTGGATGCTTGAGATCTGCCAAGAGCCTCTCAGTAGGTGATTATTCTGAACATAGGGCTTTGTGGCATATTCACGTGGACATGACATGTGACAAGCCATTAGGTCACACATGTTGGCTAGTGGTCATTATTTTGTTCTTTTTTTTATAAAGGGGAATCAGTCGCTGCAAGGGCTACCACTCAAAAACCATTTTCCCTCCAAAAATGACCTCAAAAGGTTAATAATATGCTAAAATCTGTGCTAGAAAATATATGTTAAATATTGTACATGATTTGAGTCTGATGTAGTATTATTTATGGCCATGTTAAAGCTGCACTAAGGATTATTTTTACATCAACAATCAATGAAATGACAGTGTAAAATATAAAAGTGGTCACTCCCTTTTAACAAACCCACAAAAAATTCCCATCCAACCCTGCAATTTCTCGCAGCTCCGTGGTGTGTTATAGCTTGTTTTGGCTCATTGTTTTGGTTTTACTGCCCCCTACTTTACTGTTTTAGTTCACTCCCACAGCTCTCATCAACTTTGTTTCTGGGTGCAACAGGGTGGGATGATGTGTTAATACAGCATATAGCCAGTTGTTTAGAAAGATAAGTAATCGTTTTTACTTTTTTGAAGTTAAATCTATTTCTATACCAGGTAGTTCAGGATGAATACATGAATGAATACAGCATTTGGTATTAATATTTATTGATGGTGCTAATGTGCTGTAAACTGTAAAGTCTAAAATTCTGTAAGGAGGCAAAAGTAGAAACAAAAACCTTTTGTAATGTTTTTGAGGTAGGAATCACATTTGTATTAAGGATCCACACAATTAATTTAGTTGGAAAACACTAATTCTAAAGAAAAACAATGAAATTTGCAGAGGCTACACTGAACATTCTTGTTCTTTAGACAACATAGCTTTGTAGCTTTCTGTCCTTAAACCTCTAGCTCCAACAGAACTTGGATATCCCCCCAAGCAAATGAGCCTTTTTAAACTTTAAGTTAATTGAATGATCTGGATGTCAGTGTGATTGGTCATGCTAAATGATGAACTGACTCTTGTTACTGGGATGTAAAACAGTCTACTCGGTTTTTAATTAAATTGAATTCTGAAGTTAAGTAACTTTGTAGCTGCAGGTAATGGCTCAGTCTGAGAACTGCTGACCAACACAGAAAAGGAAAGAAAAAGAGCTAGGATGCGGAAGTATAAGCTATAAACAAAGCAAAGCTAGGATGCGAAATTATAAGCTATAAACAAAGCACCTCTCGTTCAACACAGCTGCTGTTTATAGCTGCTTTTAATCAAGAATAGAACTGATAAGATGTTGCAAATGACATTGGCGTTCTCTGCCCTTGGTCTTTTGGTTGTGCAAGAAGAAAGGAGGTTGTGGAGGTGAAAAACCAGGACAAATCACACTAAATGGGTGAAATCATGGATACCACACTGACAGGCTGAAGGGACTTTCCTGAACTGTTGTCTTCTTGTGCATTGAATTGCTAAGCTCAACAGCCAATCGGAGTGGTCTCTCTCGCCAACGAGGCTGGTTCAATATGTCAAATCTGCCGAAAAGCTGCCAACAGAGGCCGACTAGTGCCAATGGTGCAGGGCACACTGGGAAGACGAGCCCTGACAGATGCTCACCGATGGCCTGACATCTGTGCCCTGTGTGTTTCTTCCCTAAAAGTTCAGTCCCACAGTGCTGACCAGGAGCCGGCTACCAACTCGAAACCATGTTTCCAGATTTCGGACAGCTCTGGTTTTCAGCATTAGCTCTGCTAATATCAGTAGCCACAATTCTACCATAATTTTCACCATAATAATTGCTAAACCAAAAACTAAGCAACAACAATATTTGCCATGCCTAATTTGGGCTAGTTTTGGTTGATAAGCTATGAATGGACAATGACATGAATGGAAAGGAGTTAGGCCTATAGGCAGTTAGTGTTATTAAGAATATCTTTTTTTTTTAAGTATAATTTTTAAAATTTGTTTTTTAGAGCCGTCCCTGGTAGGCTAGTGGTTAAGGTGCAGCGCTCTTGCAGCTGTGGCCCGGGCTCGAGTCAGGGTTGCATCAGGAAAGGCATCCGGCGTAAAACACGTGCCAAATGTCAACATGCGAGTCGTCAGTGTGACAATTTGCTGTGGTGACCCCTAAACGGGAAAAGCCGAAAGTGACTTTCTTTAGTTTTTAAGAATTTTACAAACCTCTTTTCCTGAAAAGTTGGGACATTTTTCAGAATGCAATAAAAACTAAAATCTGTGAGTTGTTAATTTACTTTAAGCTTTATTTAACTGACAAAAGTACAAAGAAAAGGTTTTCAGTGTTTTCACTGACCAACTTAATTGCAAGTATATGCACATTTAGAATTTGTTGCCTGCAGGACACTCACAAGTTTGGAAAAAGGCATGATTACCACTGAGTTACATCAGTGTTCCTTTTAATTACACTTTTTAATTGTTTGGGAACTGAGGATACTAGTTGTTGCAGTTTTGTAAGTGGAATATTAGCCCATCCATGTTGGATGCAAGCCTTCAGCTGCTCAACAGTCGGTGGTTGCCATTGTCTGATTCTCGTTATGATGCGCCATACATTTTCAATAGTAGACAGATGGACTGCAGGCAGGCCAGTCAAGCGCAAGCACTCTGTGTCTACAAAGCCACACTGTTGTAGCATGTGCAGAATGAGGCCTGGTGTTATCTTGCTGAAATATCCGTGGACATCCCTGGAAAAGATGCTGCCTTCATGGTGACATACTGTATGTCTCTAAAATCCGCATCAATGGTACCTTCACACATAAGCAAGTCATCTGTGTTCTGGGCACTGATGCACCCCCAATCCATCACAGATGATAACAGTCTGGATGGTCTTTCTCATCTTTGGCACGGAGAACTTGACGTGCATTTTTCCAGAAAGCAAACTGTAACATGGACAACATTTTTCCAAAGTACTCCTGAGCCCATGTGGCTATAGTCATCACAGTAATATGACGGTTTCTCATGCTGTGCCTGCTGAGGGCTCGAAGGTCCCATATATTCAGCAGTGGTTTTTGCCTTTGTTCTTTACGCACATCACCTGTTACCAATTAACCTGGTAATTCTGGCATCTTCCAGAATGGTGTTGCTGCAATGTTCTATAAATATTTTGTTTATATTTACAAAATGCAATTAAGTTGGTCAGTGAAAACACTGAAAACCTTTTCTTTATACCTTTGTTAGTTAAATAAAGGTTGAAGTGAATTAACAAATTACATATTTTAATTTTTATTTCATTTTGGAAAATGTCCCAACTTTTCTGGAAATGGGGTTTGTATTGCATCCACATAACACAAAATGGTTCATCGTATTGGAGCCTGGAATCACACTGGAAGATGGAACACAGTCACCCTAATAAGGTAATTGTTCCTGGTGTAGCTCGATTTGTCCTTGATATACTGCAGCTAGGGCAAAAGCAGAACATTTTGAAAGCTCACATCTGTGTTTGTGCCTGTGAGACACTGTGATGACTGCAGCAGGAAACAAACTGGAAAGTGTTTCTATTATTAATCTGGAAATGGTACATTATGTCAGTGGTTGGGTCAGGCCTTTTGTTGGATTTTGTCTGAACTGGAGCAGTTAGACTGAAAAAGGTTTTCTCGGTCCCCGTTTCTTGTATAATGTGGGTTATTAGAAAAAAAGAAAATGGCATTTGGAAGCATATTTTTCATGGTTATTTGAATGAATGCAAATGTAAGCAGTATGTTGTGAACTTTGGAAATAGATTGCTTTGACTCATTGTTAGCCACATGGTTATATTTAATGTGTTTGAGTTTTTCATTAGAGAAAAGATTGAAGAACTGATCTCAAATGGATTTGCCCCCATTTATGATATGTGCTTTAAATGTGTAGGGCTAGCTGTTTAGCCTCATACAGTATGAAGATGGGCCAAATCATGAACTATTTCAAAACTGATGCAAAATGAATGTGCAATTATTAATGAGCCTCAGAGAGAAGATCTGACCTCGCTCTCAGTGAAAGAGAAAGTTGGCAGAACCATTGTAGAAGTACATTTATTTTTTTGTGTGTCTTATCTTGAAACCACAGACCTACCTATACTTTATGGTTTTACCTAATACCATTGTGCAATAAAGCTTTGTCATGGTAGCATGAACTTAACATTCATTTTCATTTTTAATTAAAAATCTCCCTTTTTCTAATGTAGGTAAGTCACACTTGAAGATCGAGTTAGTTAATGAAGTGTTGGGCATTGTTGCTGAAACAGAACCACTTATTGTCTAAATGTGCCATTTAAAATGCTTAAGTGTAAAGCTGAGTAAAGTCTTTCTTTGACTAGGAATGAATGATATGATGATGTTTTGCCCTATCTGCTTAAATACTTAATTTAGCCATTTATCAAAATGCCAGTAATTTAAGTGTCAGGACAGTCACAGGCACTCGTAGATGTAGTTGTTAGTTGTGCTCAAACCTGAAAGTGAAACCCAAACCTGGCATTTACAGTGGGTACGGAAACTATTCAGACCCCCTTAAATTTTTCACTCTTTGTTATATTGCAGCCATATGCTAAAATCATTTAAGTTCATTTTTTTCCTCATTAATGTACACACAGCACCCCATATTGACAGAAATTTTTTTTTGTAACCTTGGCCAGATCTGTGCCTTGCCACAATTCTGTCTGTGAGCTCTTCAGGCAGTTCCTTTGACCTCATGATTCTCATTTGCTCTGACATGCAGTGTGAGCTGTAGGGTCTTATATAGACAGGTGTGTGGCTTTTCCTAATCACGTCCAATCAGTATAATCAAACACAGCTGGACTCAAATGAAGGTGTAGAACCATCTCAGGGATGATCAGAAGAAATGGACAGCACCTAAGTTAAATATATGAGTGTCACAGCAAAGGGTCTGAATACTTATGACCATGTGATATTTCAGTTTTTCTTTTTTAATAAATCTGCAAAAATGCCAAATTCTGTGTTTTTCTGTCAGTATGGGGTGCTGTGTGTACATTGAGGAAAAAAATGAACTTAAATGATTTTAGCATATGGCTGCAATATAACAAAGAGTGAAACATTTAAGGGGGTCTGAATACTTTCCGTACCCACTGTACCTGAGTTTTTGTACTGCTGCACAAATGAGCTGGTTAATTGAGACCAGAACTTGAACAAAGATGTGAAGCTGTTTTAAGTTAATGAAATGCATTGCTTACACTCTTTTCCCCTCTATCCAAAGGGCATGCCTATGTCTGCTTTTAGCACGACATCGATACTTCTAGACAGCTGCCACAGTCAAAGAGAGGGAGAGATTTTTTTTGATAACTTAAAAGAAATACCCAACCTGACCAAAGCTCAAAATTTTACACAACAAAACTAGGTAGGAGAGGTCTATTTGTCGCACATAAGTGATGTATCAAATCGAACCACAAAACATTTTGATGTTTCAGAGAAAAAAATGATTATTTTTATAAACAGTAAGTCAACAACTTGTCATTTAATATAGTGAAATACTCATGGAGAAATAGTGTCAGTGGTAATAAGGATGAAAGAGATTAATATAGAAAGGAATTTCTTCAAAAAACTTTGTGGAATAGAATATGGTTCATACAGTGAGGAACAGAAGTATTTGAACACCTTGCGATTTTGCAAGTTCTCCCACTTAGAAATCATGGAGGGGTCTGAAATTCACATTGTAGGTGCATTCCCACTCCGAGAGACAGAATTAAAAAAAAATTTCAGGAAATCACATTGTATGATTTTTAAAGAATTTATTTGTCTTGCACTGCTGAACATAATATTTGAACACCTGAGAAAATCAGTGTTAATATTTGGTACAGATCCCTTTGTTGGAGTGGGCCAAAATCCCTGTTGCAGTGTGTGCAAACCTGGTCAAGAACTACAGGAAACGTTTGACCTCTGTAATTGTAAACAAAGGTTTCTTTACCAAATATTAACACTGATTTTCTCAGGTGTTCAAATATTATGTTCAGCAGTGCAAGACAAATAAATTCTTTAAAAATCATACAATGTGATTTCCTGAAATTGTTTTTCTAATTCTGTCTCTCAGAGTGGGAATGCACCTACAATGTGAATGTCAGACCCCTCCATGATTTCTAAGTGGGAGAACTTGCAAAATCGCAGGGTGTTCAAATACTTCTGTTCCTCACTGTAAATTTTGGATCATCGACACCTACCACCACCAAGATTTGGGATTTTTTTCTCAAGTTATCACGAGGTCCAACTGTTGCACATAAGTGATGTAAAAAATCAAACCACAAAATAGTAGTAGGGCTGTTTACATCTTGCAAGCATGACTAAGTTCTTTTCCAACTTCTGTTTGCACTGTAGATGAGTAAAGAAATGCACTCGAAAGAAGGGTCCTTTGTAGATACCTTGTATTTCAAATGTCACCCTCCTTGGACTGCCTTAGTTAAAGGCCAATTTGTGACATTCTTTAACACTAGATCTTAAGGGCAAAGTGAAAGAACCAGTCTTAATTGGCTGGAGCAAGATACAGATCTGAGTCTGGTAGACAGCCTCATATTTAAATGTCACCAATGGTTACATGGTGGTTGTGTGTCACTTCACCTGCAGCAGCATGTGCGGTTGCCAAGCAAAGAATTTCAGCAGTGTACCAACTGGGTGACCCTTTTTTAAAATTGCTGTTCCCTTGTTGGTTGTTTGAAAACTGGGACCTGCTGGATTTTTGTGCATCGTCTGGTTTCTGTAACACCATTATATATCATATGGACTGTCAGATATTAGTGAGGAGAGGTGCAATATTACTCCTAATGTTAGTATAAGGCGGTTGCGTTGTACAGTCTCCAAATAGACTTGCCTTTATTTACATTTTTCCCATCAAGGATGTAAAATTCAGAATGCTACCGCACATTCCTACTCGATATTTGTTTTCATGATTACCCGATCAGCATGACTAGCTAGTTTTCATCCCTTTGGCGTTAGGAATAATAGTTTACCGACAAGACAACATTGTATGCTCTAGGTCAGATGGACACAGTTTAATGTTTATGTCCACAGTCTACTTAGTCTTTGTGACATATTCTTAGCATTATCTGTATTATACAGAATTTGCAATGCAAACTTTAAGATTCAACAGGGAGAGAAACCAAAATAGAAAGTCACTTTTGGCTTTTCCCGTTTAGGGGTCGCGTTTAGGGGTCACACTGATGACTCGCATGATGACATTTGGCACGTGTTTTACACCGGATGCCCTTCCTGACGCAACCCTGATTCGAACCCGGGCCGCATCGGCGAGAGCGCTGCACCTTAACCACTAGCCTACCAGGGACAGCTAGGGAGACAAACCAAAATAATTGACTAAAAACACCTGATAGCTGTAGCCTGTAGTGATTCATGAGATTTGCAATGCTAGCAGCCCTTACACAGTACAGAGAAAAATTTCAGGAAATGTTAACATTGAAAGTGCTGCCTAAGATTGTTGTAATGAAACGTGAAAGAACACTTTAGTTCTTTTGAAAATGAACCATGTAAGATCAGCAGCTGAAACTCTAGGGATGGACACTTAGATAATAGTGTATAAAACTGCTGAAGCAAATTCATGCTAATTCATCTGTAAACCAGCAGAGGATAATGTTAGTTAAATCATGGTAATGTCACATCCAAGCCTAGTCTTGTGATGCTTGCATTTTAATGATCAAAAAACTCTTATATCGTCAGCAGTTATCTGTTTGATTAGAAAATGTCAGGATTTTATAAAGTCCTCAAGGTTATTCCTACCCCTAGATGTGTCATAGAAAACAGACATATTATTATTTTATTAAGTTGTTGCAGCAAATGCATCCAGCAAACACAGAGCAACATTATTATTCATTTAAAGTCATGCTTGTAGCTACCTGAAGAATTTAACTCCAATATTCGCTCTCCTTTTAGCTTCAACAGAGCTCCAGATATACTGTAGGTAATATTTTTATAGCTTGTGTTGATCACTCCAAGAAACTGCCTCCACCTTAAACGTAATTATCTAACCCATTGTTTGTAAAAATAAATATTTTTAAGCGCAGCTTTAAGGGTGTGCCCATCAGTCTCATTGGTATTGATTGGATTTGATAGATTATTACATTAGAGACATCCAAATATACAGATCCAAGAAGTATAATTTTAACAAGTATTTGGTTAATCCATGGAGAAAATAATAAAATATTATCATGTAGAACCATGCTGCAATTAACAGCCTTAATCCAGTGGTATCTTTATTAAAATAGGCATTGTTCATGTTATCCATTAATGGTTTGGTCTGTAAAACGGTACTGGAAATGCCCCTCACAACTTCTCATAACCCAAGTTGCCACATTTGAAACCCCAAAGATATTTGAATTAACATTATATTTCACTAGATAAAAAAACAGAGGTTGTGAAATTTTAGCACTTTTGCTGAAGAAAATTAGTAATACGCACTCTTCTATAATTAGGCCATGCTTTAAAAAAAAATTACTGGAAACTGGGGGCACCCCAATAGCTGAATGGTTATGGTGTGGCACACGCACAGTGCGTGTGCAACATCAACATTCAAGTCTGGTCGGTGACCTTTGTTTCAGGTTTTCTCCTCCTCTGTTTCCTGTCCGCCTCCCCATGACCCACTTAAATAAATAAATAAAGACAAAAAAGTGCCCCAAAAATAACTTTCAAAAGTTGGAAAATAAAAATTGCACAACACTTAAAAGAGGGAGGCATCAGTCTGTTGCTCTAAGCAGAGTGTCCGGTGCTGTCTGTGGTTCTGAAGAATGTTATGCATTTTGCTGAGTTTCACATTTTACAAAGCAGTGAGTTGCAAGAACTCAGACCGAAGCTACAGTGTCAGGTGCAGTCAACCATCATTCTGGCATAACCAGCAAATTGCTGCTCCCAGACAAGCCAGACACCATCATCCCTAAACCTTTGAACACAAGCCTTGGTGGTCTTCTGACTGGTTCAGGATGTTCAATTTTGGCCTGTCCTCAAACAATTAGTATCCATTCTACCAGGAGTAATTTGGCCAGGAAATGTTTCAGAACCATACAGATTCAGAAAAGTACATAATTAATATAAAAACTATGGAAAAGAACAGCTTCAACCATGGAATACTTCAGTGAGTTCATTCAGAGGCATCAGATTTCATAAAGTAATGTTTTCACTTCAGGCTTATGTAACCACCTTCAACTAACCTCTGCTGCAGTGTAGCACATCTTTGAGATGATGGTGAAAAGGAGCCAGCATCTTTCTGTTTGCAAATCTGATTAAGAATTCTTGTTCCCAAAAGATTGTTGTATTCTTTACATGTAAGCACTTCAGCTTTACTTCATGTGGGAGTTAGCAAAGGTAGAGTTGCAGTCGTTCCCCTCAGAATGAGACTCACCTTTGACTTAGTAGCTGGTTGGCAATCATCCTTTTGATTTGACCCTGTGCTAAAGAACATTTCAGGTCCATACAGTTTAAGAGCAGAGTGTAGTTGCAGATGTTGTCTTGATTTACTAGTAAGCACTATGCCTTCATTTCTGCCTCTCTTTCCTTATATGTTTACATTCATTTTCTCTCCCACTGGGCCCCATGTGAGCTTTTTTTCTACAAATCTTCCTCTGTGCTCACATTAAATGACCTGTCTTACTCGGTCTTACTCATTCAGTAATCAACTGTCTGCCCCTTTACCATCTCTGACCAACGTTCACAGTTGAAGCCAGTAATTTTGGTAGGGTTTAAAGCATGCATAATATCCCTTCTGTTGGAATTTGTTATGTGAATTTCTTTTTGTGTAGTCCTCAATCTGGGGAACACACGAGCTCCTTGTACAGTAACAGCACAAATAAAAGTTGGCCAGGAGTTATAGACTGGCTACACAAAATGTGTAACCATCTCTGACCACCGTTCACAGTTGAAGCCAGTAATTTTGGTAGGGTATATAGCATGCATAATATCCCTTCTGTTGGAATTTACCTTAATGTGCCTAGATACTGAGATTCTTATTTTAAAGTTAAACCTTAGGTGAACCTAGCTCTTCAAACATTTTATCCTTAGCTTGCATAAGTTGGGATTTTAAATAACCCCCTGGTCGTTATTTACAGTATGCAGTTGATTGATAGGTTACCTGTATGTTCTAATGTTTTATAGATATGTACTGTTTATTTTGGCACATTATTTTGGTTTAGTTTCAGTCTTAGTCTTGTCACAGATTTGTATTTGTGTTTTTTTTTCCCCCAGTCTTGTTTTGTCATTAGTAGTGCTATCAATCGAAATAAATTAATAAATGAAAATATTTAATTGTGATTAATCAGGGACTGTCCATAGCCAGCTTGTGATTAATCGGTTTAATTGTAGATTGATGTTTTTCGCCTGGTCTAAACAATGGTAGAAAGTAACTAAGTATATTTACTTAATTACTGTACTTTTTCAAGTACAATTTTGAGGTATCTGTACTTGATTATTTTCATTCTATGTTACTTCATACTTTGACTTTACTACATTTTAGAGGGAAATATTTTACTTTTTATGCCACTACATTTATTTTATAACTTCAGTTACTAGTTACTCTTTAGAACCAGATAAATGCAAAAAATCAGTATAATTATAAGACTTCATTGATCTGTGGTGGAAAATTCACAAGCTACCCAGCAGATATTCAAATTCAATGCATATAGGCTAGTTAAAACTAGCTCCCTCTTTAGCAACTGTAACATTAAATGTACACAATAATGCACTTATCATAATACAATACTATGTAATACAGGAATGTGAAATGTGACATTTTGCATGAGTACTTTTACTTTTAGTATTTTAAGTATGTTTTGGTGCTAAATAAGACACATTTGTTCATATTCTGAGTTGATGAAACTTATCACATCTCTTAGTCTTTGTGTTCTGAGTTTGGTTTATTTCATTTCAGCCTTGTCATGAAAATGGTCTTTAGTGAATATCTTTAGTGTTCACAGATGAAATTAACAGTGATTCATAAAAACAAAAAATGATATGATGAAATGCAAATTTTGAGTCATTAGGTAGCTTTTTACATTTATGTTTTGGTGACTACTCAGTAATAATGTGACTGAAATTCTCTCTGACCTCTTCAGCATTTGCTTGATTATTATTCTGGTAGGATTTTGAACCTGTACTGTGATACAGGGGTGGATAGAAAAACCTTGTGTATATATATATTTTGAATAACATTTTATTACTGAAATGTGTGTGGCAATACACCAGTGTCAAATGATAAACACCAGCTGACTGTAAGACTTGCAAATGTGTGGCAAATATGTAGGGCAGATTAAGATGTTATTGAAGGACTTAGTCAACACCCTACAGTACTTGGCAGCTAACCTTATTTCAGTTGGCCTCAGCTCATTGCTCAGGGCAACACCACGTCACTGCTCCCACTGTAACAGCTACAGTTTTCCTAATTGCTGCCTTTCATTTAAAATGAGTGACTGTGTCTTTTGACAAACATTGATCTTTCAGTAGGAGTAACACTGCTGGCTGGATTTAAGTCTGAAGTAAAAATGTCTGTGTCCATATTTTAGAAGTGAATTCTTAATCACTTTGCTGGACAGGCAGCATCTCACCTGCTTTCACTGTAATTGATTTATCATATATATCTTTTTCTTTTGTACATATTTGATAAATGATCAAATATCAACACCATTTTGATCACATAATAACCTTTCACTGTTTCCCGTTTGTTTGTTCTGTTCTCCACATCTTCATCCAAACAGATAAGTCATCACAGTAGACCACAAGGTGATTGGTTACCAGCACTGTAGTGTAGCCACTGAATCATTGAGCCAAAAATAATTCCTATGCCCTGGAATCACACTTGAATCACACTTGAACTCAGTTACTACCTGTGGCTTGCAGTGATGAGACCAGTACCCTGACTAAACTAGCTTTGAGGGGATGCCATGCTCATGTTGTGCCCTGTGCTTGGCCTTTGATTACAGCCTGGAAAGGGGGGGATTATTGATGCTTCCATTTCTGCTAAGGCTGTAAGACCCTTCCTGACATTTGGGAATTGTAAAATGGTTTTTAAAGGGTAGTGGTCAGAAGTAGATATTGCTTCACAGGCTACACATACTATGTAGTCCCATAGTAAGTAGACAAGGACTACTCTGCTGAATACTGCATAAAGCTCTGGTAGTGCAAAGTAGTACTTTTTGTTTGTTTCAAGTTTCGAGTGGAACTCACAAATCACATTAGACCTTTGCACAGTCCTGTCCTGTCTTGCATTCTGCATATAGATATGATCAGAACCATCACGCCACTAGACCCCCTATCAAAATAGCAGGCTGTTTGTAACTATTTTATCTGGCATATTTTCCTCTTAGCATTGAATTGGATTTATTAAAGCAGTAGTTTCAGTTCAGAAGGTGGCATCGCAAAGCGTTAATGTTAGCACTGATACCGACCTAGCATTCCTTTTCGTTACTGTATTTCAGGACCATCCTTCTCCTTCTCACTCTGGTGGATCTTTACTAAACCTGTTGCAAATTACAAATTATGTATTTAACAAGACTGTAAAAGTCCCTCACATTCTCCTTTAGTGAGCGATGTGATTTACAAACACCCTCTCCCTCCTCAAGCATGTTCTTAACTCGGACGGGATCTCAGATGACTAGCAGCTGCCATGCTGACAGCACTGCTGCAAATTTTACACCAGCTTTCTCCTGATGTTAAATTTCAGCCAAAGTTCCCTCTGTCACAGTGGTGATAAATCAGGTGCTGAGGATTTTGTATAAATGTTCATTCTCTCCTCCCTGATTTCTGCGCCCCTCAGTGGGAATGCCTTAAAATACATACTGCATGAGACCAAACACATATTCCTGCGATGCCAGTTTTCTTCTCTTTCTCCAGTACCAAACCCCACTGTGACTTCTGAGTAAATATGAACACACAGTTTCACTGTTTAGCCCCCAAAACTGAGCCCCAAAACCTCAGTCAATATCCCCTCTGTGTTCTTCTGCAAGTAATGTAAATTCTTTGAGAATTACAGTTTTGACCAAATAAATGCACAAGACAAAGCAAACACCAATATATACAGCATATACTGATTTCTTAGTTAAATTATTTTATTTTAGTGTAACATTGAGAATACACCACATGGATTCTCTTAGGATAATATTAGGATTAAATTTTCATTAATAAAATGTTTGTATTACATCATGCACAGCTGTTTATTTGCACATTGGGCATGGATCTAAACCTACTAATATTGATTTAAGTTTACTGTAATGCTACATTTAATCCAGTTTCACAAATGTTTTGAGCATATGAAAGCCCATATGCTTTCAGTAAATACTGTTTCTTTAGACCAGTCTGTTGTCTGAAGGCCAACCATGCCCTTTGTCTTACCTTTGCCTGCATCCACTTCTATTTATTATTTCATCATACTAACAGCAGGTGTGACAAAATCAAGGCCCTCATAATTTTGTCATTGTTAGCGCTCATGGGAGACAGTGATGTATAAAAATGCCATGAGAAGAGCGACATCGTAGAGGGGGGAAAAAAAGCTGTTTGTGATGACAATTCAAAATGTGTTTTGCTGACAGTTACAGAACAAACAATACCTCTCTTGCTGTTTTATTTGTATTCTAGCTCTGTAATTTGGTGGCATCCCACAGGGTCATTCTCTTTCAAATTTGATTGAGCAAATGGAAGTGGAGAGAAACTAAGGCTGACCTAAAATGTTCAGTTTTCCTCTTTTTTATGTGCAGATGAGCCTTGCCAAAGTCACTCTTGCCTTCTGCCTTTACCCAGGCACTCTGAAACAGTCCACATAGCCAACAGCTTGGCTTTAATGAGCCTGGTTTGATGCTGTCCCCCCAAGAGAATATCCCTCTGCATTAATCCCCTAGTTACATGCTGCTAATGAGTCAATGTATGACAGAATCCAGATTTACTGTGTCAATATTCACCTCAGATTTCTATTGAGCTGGCGGATGTGAATTGGCTAACCTGTTCTAGATGGTTGGCTACTTTGCTCCATTAGTTGAAAAAATACAAGATTAATGAGCTGGTGGAGCTGACACATTGGCTTTGTAGCTGGACAGATTGACTTAGTTTGACTTGACTCTGGATTGTTTGTTCATGGCATACATCTGATGTAATGAGTCTATTACCCTCCCCCAAATAACATTCTGTGGGGGTGGGAAAATAAATAAATAAACCCCAGCTAAATTTGTTATCTATAACAATAGCCCTGCAGTAAAGACTGCCTTTGTGATTACTAATATCGTTTTACATTAGACTGTCAGACAGTTGCTGATTTTTGAGCATGCACTCTGCAGTCTTCTTGTATTAGACAGCATTAAACTGTACAGATGTTTAATTATGTCAAACTGTCTCCTGTAGTGTTGTTTTTTGCCACAACTAAATTACACATCAGATAAACAAATTATTCAAGTTGAAAACCATTTCATCCCAGCAACTCATAATGTGACTCAGAAGTGTGTATGGCCCCTGTGTGCCTGTATACACTCCCAACAACGTCTGCACATGCTCCTGATGATTAAGTGGATGGTGTACTGTCGGATCTCCTCCCAGACCTGGATCAGGGCTTTCAGTGAGTGCCTGGAAAGTCTGTGGTGGTACTTGGTGGTGTTGGATACACAATACAAAATGTCCCATACACATTCAATTGGATTTAGGTCAGGGGAACTTGAGGAGCCGGTCAATGGCATCAATGCCTTCATCTTCCAGGGACTGCCTACTCATTCTGGCCACACGAGGCCAGGCATTGTCCTGCACCAGGAGGGACCCAGAGTCCACTGCACCAGCAAAAGGTCTGACAGTCGCTCTTAGGATTTCATCCTGGTACCTCACAGCTATCAGGGTACTGTTGGCTATGACATGGAGGTCTGTGTGGCCCTCCAAGGATATGCCTCCCCATATCCTTGGTACCTCTCTCACCAAGAGCCTTGGTGAGAGAGGTACAGAAGAACCCAAAGATGACTGTGGCTGAGCTCCAGAGATGCAGTCGGGAGATGGGAGAAAGTTGTAGAAAGTCAACCATCACTGCAGCCCTCCACCAGTCGGGGCTTTATGGCAGAGTGGCCCAACGGAAGCCTCTCCTCAGTGCAAGACACATGAAAGCCCGCATGAAGTTTGCTAAAAAACACC
>NW_018128220.1:34377-63336 GCF_001952655.1 Monopterus albus
TATATATATATACACACACACACACTGTAAGTAACAAGATATTAAAGTATTGTTGGTCAACAAAACAAACAATTGGAGACATCTTGGCCTTTAGGAAGCTGTGATGATGTCTTTTCACATTTTATTTATTTATTTTTTTACTTCTTATTAACGCTAATGAAACCACTTTAATTGCTAGTTAAAGTCAGAAGTACAGAAATGTCAAAGACGTGTTTGAGGTGGTTTGGAAATTATGCCTTTACATGATTTGGCAGCTGTAGAGCACTGGCAAGTTTATTTTTCAACTGTATAGGTTGGTCACAGTTCATAAAAACACAAATGTGTTGGAAATGTTGACTTTCTTTATTTTAAAAGAAAGAATGTTGGTCAATGAATTTATAATTTTTTGAAATCTTAAATATCAGTATCAGCCTCCAAAAGCTCTTTATGAGACTTTAACAGGAATTTTTCCTTTGATAGAACTTTTCTTTACTGCTATTTAATGATTACCTACAAATAAAAGTTGTCTTTTGCATTGGTGGAGGTCTTGTACAAAATACTGAGAGACCAAAATTACTTGGTATTCAGTAGAAGGCGTGGAAGTAATCTGCATTCGAGCGCAGTCCATATGTAAAACACAGGGATATTTTGACAGTTTTTAAAGTATTGTAAAGTATTGCAGTGGGTGGATTTATTTATTTATTTTAAGAATATGCCCTGGAAGACGCACAAGTTCCATGATCCAAAATCTAAAATAATAGCTAAGAAAAACTTTTTTTTTTTGAGCAGGTGGATGACATCTTAGGAGAGGAGAGTGACAATGAGAGTGAGGGGCGAGGGAAGGAGAAGCCAGGCAATGACGAGGTGGAGGATGAAGAAGAGGAGCAGCGGAAGCAGCAGGCAGGAGCTGGAATGGTATCAGGAGGAGAACTCAGTCCTCAGGGAGTCAGTGTGAAGGAGAGGCTTCAGACACCATCCAGCAAGGCCAGTCTGCCAGGTGATGTGCTAAGGTGAGATGTAGAACTTCATTGTTAAATTTTGTATAATAATTGACTTTGGCTTTTGTTTTTTATGACATTCCCACCAGACCAGACATTTGCTATGATACGTTTACTCTGTCAGTTTCTCCCTCTTTCACTGTTGATCCTTGGCTTCTTGCATAAACACCTCGGACTGTGAAAGATGCTTAACTTAAATTGCAGTTGGCATGGATCTAAATCCATCGAGAGTCCTTGCAAATGTACTGCATATTTTCAGGTCTTACTTTTCCAGTTACTGTCATTGCACACCACTTCATCAGCACGGCGGTGTTGAAGCCAGATGGTCTGGTCCGTTGCCATGGAGACAAACTCCAAACAGACAGCAGGCAGTCAAAGTGTCCTGAACGTTAGTCTGTTATTACCGAAAGGCATGCCTGAGTTGAGCTGTTTTTGGCACGCTCTTAGCAAGGAACACATACATATTCATTACATGAAATAACAAAGCTGCCATAAAAATATATTGCATTTTATTAAAAATTTTATTTAAGGTATAGCATTAGCTATCTCTAGTTGTATTTACATTGCTCTCAAATATTCAAACATCACTTAATCCTCTCACATGTGTAATTTGAATTCCTACAGTTGCCAGCTTTGCATAATACAGTTTAATCTGAAACTCTGTAAAGTGTTTAAGCCATTTGGAATCCTCTGCCAGTGTTTGGGCTGCAGCCTTGTCTGTGCACTCTGTTTAGATGTATCTGGATATGCAAGATAATTCAATTATGTTGTGCTCTTAAGTGAAATAGCCTACACAGTCAGTTGGTCACAACAACAAATTAACTTTTTTCTTTTATTTATGAATACATAGCAGTGGCTATTCTTTTCTTTTTCTTTGGATCCTAACAGAGAAACTAGAAACAACAGCATTTAAGACTACTACATAGGGTTTATATTTTATTTTATTTGATCTTTTACACATCATATACTTGTTATAGCAAGAACAAGACAAGTAACACAGGAATAACAACTCAGTTTCATCATGGATTGAAATGCAATTTAGTAATTTATAATATTACTGGTTATCCCTAGTCCCTCACAGTGCTCCGCTGTAACCAGTCTGCAGTTGCTCTGGACTCCTATTATTATATTGGTAGCGCTGCACTAAAGTGTGGTGCAGTTATGTCTTTCATAAAATCTGAACTGAAATTAGATAGCTAAGGGAGTCATTGTGGTTTGAATCAGATGATGAATGAGAAGAAGATAGAGAATAGGAGCCAACACATTTGTTGGCCAAACATTAAAACAAAAGGAAACAAACAAAAAAAAAACACACACACATCCTCCAGTCTCCTGATGTAATAACCCTATGGTTAGACCACTGCCCTTCTTTTTCCAGACTTGGATTTTCTGTTTGCTAGTCCTTGTTCCACCTCGTTGCTTTGATCATCAGAGCTTTAAAAAGATAACTTGTTTGGAGCGTTTTTCTACACCTGCATGTACTCTAAGAAAGCTCTCTTGTGGTTGTGGCTCAGTATCCATGGCTGCTCAGGCATCAGCAGGCAGCAACATGATGATTCTTTTCCACCCTCTCCCCTTTTGGACATGTCAGTCCATCTGTCACCTGGTCTGACACCTTGGTTGCTGCTAATGAGCCAAGCCTGAAATACATGGTCCACAGCGCTGTTTACTTGCTGATGAAAATCTCTGGAAGTCCAACTCCAGTCAGTGCAGTGGTGCAGAGGAGGGGCACATGAGTGGACAGCTTGGCACACAAGTGGAAGAGTGTAAGATCAATTCTGAAAGCAGTGTGGACTCGAACTGGGGCCCCTTCGTAAAAAAAAAAAAAAAAATACCAGTAACATAGCCTAATAATATCACACCTTTTCTGGTCATGATTTACAACTGTGACCTCTGTCCCTGCTTCTCTTAGGTGTTTAACCCCTGTGCTGCTCTGACACTCTTGTAGGCTGTTGCTGGTGCACTCCTCTCTATCAACCTTGCCTGTGCTGTACTTCCCTCTGTCACTTATTTATTATTTTAAATATCACTATTGAAGTTTGGCTTTTGTTCTCGAATTGCCAACCAATAATTGTGCTCTAACTCAGATGAATGCTAAGCTGGCTTCCTTTTAAAAATATGTCTTAAGCCCAAAATGTGATAACCTGATGACATCATCAGAGTATTGCTATAATTGGTTTAGTTCCCCTTTAGCTATAGCAAAATATGACTAAAATATAAAATTCACAAGTGAAGGTTTTTCAAACTATGCATTAAGGTTGCAGCGGTATGAGGTTTTCACAGAAATGCTAAGTAAAACTAGGTATTAAGTAATATGCTATGCTGCATGCACTATAAGGTTTAACAAAGGCTGTGAGCCCCATACAGGAGAAAATAAGCAAATCTCTGACATCCACCTCTGACTGTCAGACTGTATTAATGTAATTCTTCTGTCAAACAGAGAAAAGATTTTAACTGTGCTGCCCCGTAGGCCATTAGAGGCAATTCAAGATTTATAGAAGAAGTCATATGTAGCTGCTTCCTGATGTAGACGTGAACTTGTGGGACCTCCACTCTTTCAAGAGCTGGCTTAATAGTGGTCATTCTGTCAGACTCCATTCCTGGTTTCAGCACTGTCCTTTAAAATATGTGGCACATAACAGACATACATCTATTGCTAAGATACTGTAGTGACGTGGATGTGTGTTTTGTTCTCACCATCATTCAGTGTCTCTTCCTGCCTTTCTTGTTTCAGTCTAATGTTAAAAACAATGCCACAGACACTAAAGCACTGGAAATGCAACCACATCTGTCTCCATGATTTACTAGACATCTTATTTAGGCAGTTACCTATAGGGGAATAATTTCTTGCTTATTTTTATCAAGTTGAGATCCATCCTACTAAGTGCAGAAAAATTTACAGCTACAGTGCCGGGTTAAAGCAGGTACAGTAACTATGTGGTTTCATAGAAATTAGGCAACATTTTGTGTCCCAGGGACCACTTTTGTCTACTGCTGTCTGAGGTAAATCAAAATAATTAGCTCTAACAATGTGATTCAAAGATGATTTATGGCCCTTAGCATTGTGAAGGGGATTAGTTCTTAGCTCCTTTGTTATCACTGCTGGTAACTGCATACAGCAAGTCTCATGAATGTTTTCACTTGGATAAGTACATGCTTTAACTAAAAAAGACAGTTGCATTAGATTAACTCTGCTTCACAAGGACTTTTTTTTGTTTGTTTGCTGATTAATTTTGGCGGATCAGTTTTCTGCCTCATTGCACATTCAAAGCATCAAGGATGTGGCAAACATATTAAACCTCCTGAAGCACACAATAGGTATCGAGTGATTAACATTCAGATTAATGCTTACCGTTTTACAGTCCCCGATCTCTGGAACTCTGTTACATGTACAATTTCAACACAGTTATTTCGCCATTACTTTAAATGCTGACTGAAATGAGGCGGAGAAGATGACTAACGGGAGCTGGGGCTACCTTTTATTGTACACTGGCTGACCAAAAATAAAATGTAATAAAATAAAAACAAAGGTTTGACTAGATGAGTCTCAGCCAACGGATAGGCTAATTCAACTAGACTTTGAGGAGGCAGCCCTAGACTTTTTTGTTTTCTCATAGATAATATTTCAACTTAAATGAGGATATGAGAGACAGAAATTGATCAGAAATCATTGGAAATTGTTTGCCTTGCCCTTTTGAGTCAGTAACAATGTTAACAATAGGTTTGTGATGCATGTCAGATACTGAGGTTTTACCATATGCTATGAAGTTTATTATTATTCTTTCCCATTGCACCACTATTCCTAGTGCACCACTGACTTTTTCATCCAATCTTTTCTCTTTTGAATGCGCATTTTTTTGTACAGCAAGTAGATCCATTCACTCTACATTTGCTATTATCAGTTCTCTTCACTTCTAACTTCCTGCCTCTGTAGGTGAGATGCATTCATTCAGATGCTCCATGTATCTCCAGCGTTTGCCGATTTCCCAATAAAAATGAAAGTGTGAAACTTATCAGCTTGAGTGAGCATGGTATAACATCACCAGCACGGAGGTGATGGAGGAGACATATGAGTTGTAAAGTTTTTTTATTGAGGTTATCATACAGTTTGTGAAATGTGTGAACCCAAGGTTGCAGCAGCAGCTTGATTAGAATCTGTCTTGGTTGTGACTATATGTATAAATAGCTGTTATAGCACAGTCATGCTTCTCTGTACCCCTTTTACTATCACTGCGCTCTTTGATGAACAACTGAACCTACAGTGTCTAATGGGTGATATAGACTAATGTGTTAATCACAATATTTAACTGTATTTTTGTGGTGGCTAAACTATAATAATTAAGCAGGCTAAAAAATTAGAACAAGAGTTTATTTTGCTCACAAGTTCCTCCTCCTTTTTAGCAGTTTTTGCATCATGGCTTTGGCTAAGAAAAATGCCACCACCTCCACCAGTTCATTCCAGCATTAACCTCTTTATTTAGATTCACTCTGGCCATTTAAACAGCATAAATCTTTGGCAGTGTGAACATATTACAGACACTAATATGCAAAGAGACTTTTATTTTGCAATGTTAATAGATTAAATTAGCTAGCACCATTGTCGCTTTAAAGTCAGTGACTAAACTTTTCAGCTGTTACAGCTTGTTAAATTAATTTGAACTGAAACTGAAAATGGCACCTTCAGCCCTACCAGGCAGTACATGTTTACTGATGGCTCAGTTGCAAACAGTAGTTTGATACTACTGACAGCAGCCCTGCTTATATATTATTTAACTAACCTCTTTTTCCCTTTGGTGGGCTGTAGTTTATTGTTTATAATTCCACACTCATCAGTACTAATATGTTGTTCTCATCAATCCTGTTGAGAGAAACACAATAAAACGAAAAGCTAAGAAAAGGAAAGTTTTTCTGCAGACACCACAGTTCATGTACCCGCTCTTGCAGATGCGTCTGTGTGCTTTGTCAGCTTTTGCCACTGCAGATTGCCACTGTTTTAAGTAACATTTTTGGAAGTAACAGGTGCCCTGGGAAATGTTTCACATAATGGTGCATGCCTTCTTTTTCCTCCATGGATGTTCTTAATGGCACAACAATAAACCTCGGGCAAATTTTAGAAGTGGGTTCAATCAGGTGGGCCAAGTTCTTAAACTAAAGGGAGTTCTGCCTCAGGCACCTTAACAGAATTGGAGCCCTGTTACTGTATGTACCATTTGTAGTGATTTAGCAGTACATATTCTACAGTAGGCTTTAGATGATTTATTGAAGCTTTCACATCAGTGTTTTGTCCTAAGGGGTTACATTATGCATTCATTAAGTACTAATGAGATTTCTTATGGCCTGTCCTGCTCTCAAGGGCACTATGTATTTTTTCATTCAAATACCTATAGCAGACACACTAACCTGCTTGGATGTCGGAGCAGTTCTGTACATTTTGATTTAATGGACCATGTGCATGTTTTACCTCCTCTCAGTTTAAAGGTTAGACTTATGAGCTTGTGTATAAATTCAGTGCTATCTAAAATAATATAAAACTGCATCTACATCATGTGTAAAATGTAAGCCTTTTTTCCTTTTGGTTTCCAAGCAGGGTAGAAAAAAAATCATTGCATCAGAGGTTGTTTTGTTGCATTTCAGTAGAATTATGCAAAATGGAACTAAATGTGAATCAGAAATCAGTTCAGGATGTTTGGAAATGAAGCTTTAACTTAAGTGAAGTTAGTTTTTCTCTGCAGCTGATCAAATTGTACTAAGAGAAGTGTTGTTCCAAAATTATATAACCCTTACCAGAACTGTACTTTAACATGTCTTATTGCCGTTTTGAAGCCCAAAACTAAAAATGAGTACACCACGAAAACCCACCGTAAACTGTCTGTCAGTGATGGCTTGTTTATTTGTAGTGAACCCTGACCACCCACCAGAACTCAAATTTCCCTCATTAAATCATAGATGCAGTTTGTGCAGCTACAGTAAATTACCATACTTGACTTTCCTAACCTCATCAAATTGCAATGGAGCTGCTCTCTCACAGCTTAGCCAGTATGACTCCAGTTGATTTGAATGTGACGGGGACATACAGTAAGTGGTTCTTAAAAAAAAAAGTACATTCAGTGTAAGGTTTATTGTTTGAGAATTTGTTTGAAAAAGGACTGTTTGCTAGACAAGTGAGACACAAACACACACACACCACGATTGCTGCAAATTCATGTGTTTACAGCTGCTTTGGCTTGTGAAAACACATTGGCTTTGCTTAGTAAGGGCATAGTTACATAAGATAATATGCAGTATTGAAGTGTGTAAGCAAAGCTTCTGAAGGAAAGCATATTTCTGATAATATAATCAACTCATAATGGAAAACAAGCTTCATCTTGATGTCAGAACCTTTTGCCATTGTGTTAGGATAAAGCAGAACCACTGGAAAACCTAATTATTTAAATCCTACTGCTTATCTTCCTCCTCACCAAACAACAGAGCAGAAAACATGATCGGGCCACTTGGTCTTGTACTTATTTACCACCTTTTGTTCAGTATGTGGTTTGACCCAGATGAAAGAGAAAAATATAGCTCATCCTGGCATACTATGAATTGGACTCTCTGGCTTTCTTCCTCTCACTCACCGTCTTGCCTTGCTCTTTTCTCCCACCCTGGGATCTTTTTATTCATCTTCTCCAGGCAACACTTCTATGTGGAGATATATAGTCTACCCTTATTCTGGGATTAACAGAAAGCCTTGTTTATGGACTGTCTGTCCTCGTTCTACTTTTAATGATTCAGTGTGAAATCTCAGCTCCTTCGCAGAGCCTGTTGTATAATTATTGCTAGTCTCAATTATTCCTTAGGTTATTTGTGGGCAGCAGTTATTAATCGACAGTACACTAGATTAAACAGCTTCTAATGTCAGACAGTTCTCTCATTGAGGGCCTATTCGGTTTAACAAGGCAACTGGACAGAATATGCAGCAATCTATAACATGTAGTATTTAGTATTTTAAATAGCAATAAAACCTTACAACAGTGACTGCTTCTTTTAAATAGCTTTGCTGCTGTTTTTCATGTTTGGGGGGAAAGTTAGGAGTTGGATATTTGAATCTGTAATTGCATTTCATTACATTAAATCTAGGCTAATGCTGAATACTTTCTGCTCTTGCTGAGTTACTGTTTAAGCATGCAGCACAGAATCATTGTTCACATGTTAAAATGTCAGGCAATTCTGAAACTCCAACAGGATGAGAGGTTCGCTGGGAAGTTTATTACTTTTGAGCAGCAGGTGTTTGGAACAATTTACTCCTTGTTTTCTAACAGAGAGGATAATGGGTATCTAAAGGGGGAAATAAGGCTTTTATCTCCATCCATGTATCGTAAGTTAGACTCCATGAGTTTTACAGTTTGAGAATCTGTACCCAAGGGCCTTGTTGTGAGTAGTTGTTTTTAAGGATCGGCTAATACCCTGAAGACTGCTGTACTGGCACTCTGTCTCTCCAGTAAGTGCCCAAATTATTCTATTTGAATGTGTGAAAGCTGTTGTCTTCAACTCACAGACAGACATAGCTTTTTTTTGTTGTAGCAAAACTGCGGTATTTTTTCTCCGTGAAGACAGAGCTTTCATGTCTGTCCTTTGCTGCAGGGTACGATGCTTGCTGCAGATTAATTAAATGTCTGCCTTTACAACTGGAATTTGTGCAGGTGTCTGACATTCAAGGCATGAGCGAAACAAACAGCCTAATTGAATTTAGCTTGTCACCTAAAACTGTTTTCCTTGGCCCCTGATTCATATCTAAATGCAGCTGGCTGTGTTGATTCAGCTCCTTAGGTGACATGCAGTCAGAGATGTTTCTGTTTAACTGCCTTTCGTTATGTGGTTTGGCAGATTTGACACTCTTGGGTGGCCGTAGCCAGTACAGTTGTTCCAGCGAATAAACCATGTTTTTCCTCCAGTGCTGTTCAAAGATTTTACTCAAGCACACTTCTGCTGAAAAGGTGAGTTAGTGTTTGTTGCAGTTGTTCCAAGGTGAGCTGTCAGATAAGATGAGGAGGTAAGGTTTGTGAGTGTGTGTTCACAGTGTTTCCCCTAGCCAGGATTATATTGGAGTGTTGTAGTGTTAAATAGTAAAACAATTCTTTAATAACCAGATTTAAGGGACACAAGCCTATACCTAAAAAATCAAGTATTAGGCTTTAATACCCACATTATTTTGTATAGCATCAGTGTCATTGCTTCAGTATAATATGTAAAAAGACAACAAACACACAAAGGCTGTTTGAAACAGTTTTTGACACATCCATCTATACCAGCTCCCTCCATATCCCACCTTTTGTCCTTACAATAATATTACCTGACTTCCTCCTTTGCTCTCTTTGGACTGCAGTCGTAATTCCTGCAGTTGCTAGAGGGCTTCTGTGTTTGAATGTAAACAGATGTATTTTGGCATTTGCTGAACTGTAGCAGAGGGTTTTTCTAAAGGGCTTACAGTGTTACCTGGTCATTGACCAGGAGCAACAAGTTGGCAGGTGTTCACAGTTAATTCATTATATAATGTCACTACAGTATAAGGGCAAATGAATGAAAGAAACACATGTACTTTAACATAGGTCCAAATAATGCCACACAAAGCTCGAGTTGCTCCCAAATTAAAATCATATTAACTCAGTACAATGACTTTAAGCTTCTAATGTTGCATACAGTAGATGTCTAGTTGGCCATAGTGATAGCTGCCTATCAACTGCTTAAGTTTGTCTGGCCCAGTACAACATTCCCTGCAGTACTGAAGGGGTTATTTGCTAAGGTTTTGTGGCTCATTTTCTGGAGCTAGACAGTGAAATTCCATATGTTCATATTTACTGAGTCACAGTGGGGTTTTGCAGCAGCGAAAGAGAAAGAATGTGGCACCACAGAAATGTGCGTGTTGGGTCTCATGCAATATGTATTTTAAGGCATTACCTTTCAGGGATGGAAAAATTGGGGGAGAGAATGGAAATTTATACAAATACCCTCAGCGCCTGATTTACCACCACTGAAATGGATCGAACTGCAGCTGAAATTTAATGTCTGAAGAAACCAGGTGTGAAATTTGTAGCAGTGCTGTCAGCGTGGCAGCTGTTAATGTGAAGGACTTGTACAGGCTTTCAGGTCAAACTGCTGCTAAATAAAAAAAAATATATATAGTGCCACAATATTTCCCATGCCTGACGGTAATTTGCAACAGGTTTAGTAAATATCCCCCTTAGATTCCTGACATAAAAGCTGTGTCCAATTGATCAAATGTGCGACAGTGTTTGAAGTGACCTTCAAATGAGGTCAAAAAATTTGTCCTTCCTTCACCGGACAATGAAGGTTGTCAAAAAAGAATTTGCAAGTCAACTGGTGCATCCTTTGTGGCCCACCCTATCCCAAGATTCTTTGTACGCCGGCACAGCGCAGCACAGCTGTCAAGGTTGCTAGGCGACAAGAGTGGCACTTCATAACACAACGGTAGGGGCAGGAACACTTGCCTTCGTAGACCGCATCATTTGAAGGATGTGGACCCTGAAGTGAGATAAGCTATAGAGTGATACATGCTCTCATCTCAACTTGTTTTCATAGTGACATGGAACACTAACCATATAAGCAATCAGAATGTACACAGTTGTGTATGTGTTTTGAGGGACATCATCAAAGCCTTCTCTCATCTCATCAGTCCCCTGGTATGGCCAGTGTGCAGTTGTGTTGGTCAGACAATGAGCCTGATACTTGAATCCCGAAAGGTGCTTTGAAAGATGCCACATGCACAAAAGTAGGATTGTGAATGTAACACGGATTTAGAAAACACTGACAGCAGTCGGCTTTGCCTGGCTGCCTCTTGTGAGCACACTGAATTCAACAGTATTTTTCTCTGCGTAGGAGCAGGCAAGTAACAGCATATTGAACCCTGTGCCCCCTGCCCAACTCAGCAGTGCAAGAGAGGGAGCAGACAGTGAGAAATAGTATAGCTTACTCAGGCTTTTCATAAATAAAAAGAGGAGGGAAGGAGGAATGCCAAAGTAAGAACACTAAAATTGTAAGTAATCTGACCCAGTTTTTTCCTCCTGTTTCGTTGCTCTGAGCTGGTGATGCAGGCAGTTTTTCTTTGTATGCTCATGGTTCAGATTGATCTCACAATACCTGCCTGTTAATAGCCATAGTTTATCACTACCCAAATGATATTTTTTTTCATGCAAAAACTTATTCAGCAACTTCACTGTTATTGGACAGTGAAACTGAGAGATAGGAAACAATGGGAGAGGGGGTCTTGCAAACAGATATCCCCAGCTGGTATCAAACTGTGGATGTTGCAGTTATATGGCATGTACTGTAACTATTTGGCTACCAACATGGTCCAAGGCTGTGTATTGGCACAGTGTAAAATCTGGGCTGAATGTAGCCTTACTGTAAATGTTTCAGTTACTTGAAAACTCTTTTAAACTTTAGTTATAGCTGCACTGAAAGGTCAGTGTGACCAGAGATCAAGTGCATCAGTGAAGTGAAATCGAGATCTCATTTAACAAAAAGTTTTGTTCAGAAGGTCAAAATCTAAAAACTCCAAACTCTTTCCATAACTTAATCAGAACTCATACTTTTGCACGTTTTTTATCATCCTAGATGGGAGTAGTCTCTGTGTAGCCCTCAGTACTGAGAAAAAGATGATTGCTACGTCAGTAGACAGCTGTCAACAGTGGGGAGGTGTAAAGAGAAGACTGCCTCATTAGGAACCACCGCCTCACACTGGGGCAGTTAGTTGGCTTGAGAGGCAAAGCTTTGTACTCAGACCCTGCTCGGTGCTCTCCACCCACTGCACAGGAGGATGCGGAAAGCACTGGCGGTGGGCAGGTGGGAGTTTCAAAGTAGTCAAGGTTTTATGGCTGTTCTGCAGCTGTATTTTAAAATGTCTTGTTAAGATAAACTCTTTCTTTCAAACCATTATTTCATACTGAACACACTCTTTATTGCCAGTGTTCAGTATAGGACAATGTTTTGTAATTAGCCTTTCTCTGTGCAAGTCTGTAGGGAGTTGATGAGGTTCTCAAGTAGTTCTAATAAGTAACACACAATTAGTAATTACATTAGTAATGTTAGTAAAGTGTTTCCCCTAGAAAGTTTTTTGGGCACATTAGCAAGAGGAGGACAGAGGTTTTGTGTGCACATGCTAAAAGACTTGGTTAATTTCCATTTAAAGGTCACATAAAATATTAGGATGTATTTATGGCACACAACTGTCAAAGCTACCAATTACTTCACAATTGAAGAAGTTCAAATTCAGTTATATTTGTATAGCGCCAAATCACAACAAAAGTCATCTCAGGACACTTTACAAAGTAAGGTCTAGACCTTACTGTTATCAATATTATTACATAGGGAAAACCCAACAAATCCCCCTTGAGCAAGCACTTGGCGACAGTGGGGAGGAAAAACTCCCTTTAACGGAAGAAACCTCCGACAGACCCCGGCTCTTGGTGGGCGGCCTTCTGCCTCGACCGGTTGGGGTGAGTGGATAGAGGATGGCATATAGAAGCATAGAGAGAGGAGAGGAGAGGAGAGGATCATGGGGCCCCCCAGCAGCCTAGGCCTATAGCAGCATCATGGGGCCCCCCAGCAGCCTAGGCCTATAGCAGCATAACTAAGGGAAGGCTCAGGGTCACCTGATCCAGCCCAGACTATAAGCTTTATCAAAAAGGAAAGTCGTAAGTCTAATCTTAAAGGTAGAGAGGGTGTCCGCCTCCCGAACTGAGACCGGGAGTTGGTTCCATAGGAGAGGAGCTTGATAGCTAAAGGCTCTGCCTCCCATTCTACTTCTGTGGACTCTAGGAACCACAAGTAAACCTGCACTCTGAGAGTGAAGTGCTCTGTTAGGATGATAAGGCTCTACAAGGTCTTTAAGATACAATGGAGCCTTGTCATTAAGGGCTTTGTATGTTAGGAGAAGGATTTTAAATTCTATTCTGAATTTTACAGGGACCCAGTGGAGAGAAGCTAATATGGGAGAGATATATGATCTCTCTTGCTAGTTAATTTTGGATTAACTGGAGGCTTTTTAGGGACTTATTGGGACATCCTGATAGTAAGGAGTTACAGTAGTCCAGTATGGACCAGTTTTTCAGCATCACTTTGAGAGAAGATGTTCCTGATTTTTGCGATACTGCACAAGGTGAAAGATGGCAGTTCAAGAGACTGGGTTTATGTGTGATTTAAACACAGATTTGCTCTGTCTCTCTCTGACTACTAACATGTCGTAACGTTGGTGTCATGTATTGAAAGTGGAGATAAGAGGTTGCAGCTCCATGGAGTTTGACAGACATTTACCAGAAGGGTCATAACAATAGTTGCTTTTGAGCTACATTATGGGAAATGTTGAATTTAGTGTTTTTGAGGTTGGCCCATACTTCAGACCAAATGTCAGGATTTCTCAGACTCTGTTGTTTCAATTTTAACGATCATATCAACATTCCATTTTCACAGTATATTCGCAAACCACCTTTCTTGTGCTTTCACTGTTTTTTGGGGCTGGATTTTTGATCTGATCTTACATAGATTAGCTGCAGTGAGTATAAAAAAGAGCCACCCCCTTTCAAAACATTCACATTTTATTGTTTTAGAGCCTCAAATGAAAATATAACAGGATTTTTGCAGCTTTAGTTACTCAGTGTGGCTTACAACTCACAAACGAAAGAAACAATATCAGCAGTTCTGAAAAATAATAAAAATGTGGAATAACAATTTGGGAAAAAGATCACCCCCCTGCATTAATATTTTGTATTCATATTTTGATACGGCCTTGAGTCTGTTTGGATACTTTTCTACCAAGTTTGCACAGCTAGACTGAGCAGTGTTTGCCCACTGTTCCTTACAGATCTGTTCAAGCTCAGTCAAATTGGATGATAACCGTTGGTGGACTGCAGGTCATTCCACAAACTTTCAGTAAGGTTCAAGTCTGGGCCCTGACTAGGCCAGGCAAGGGCATTCACCCTTTTCTCCTTCAGCCACTGTATGGTCAATTTGGCTGTGTGCTTCGGGTCATTGTCAAGTTGAAAGGTGAACCTTCTTCCCATTTTTGTGGTAGAAGGCAGCAGGTTTTCCTTAAGAATTTGACAGCACTTTGCCCCCTGTTGATCCTGTCAGGTGGCCCGGTCCCTGCTGAAGAGAAATACCCCCACAACAGGATGCTACCACCCCCATGCTTTACTGTGGGTATGGTGGTCTTTGGATGATGACTTGTATTGTCTTTTCTGCTGGATGACCATTTACGTTTGAGACCAAAGAGTTCAATGTTGGTCTCACCTGACCATAGCGCCTTTTCCAATTTGGCCTCAGAATCTTCCAGGTGCTCTTTGGCGAAGCTCAAAAGAGACTTAATGTCACCTTTCTTGAGGAGTGTTTTTCTTTTCTTGCAGCCCTGACAGACAAGTCAGACTTGTGGAGCACTCATGATTTTGTTGTCATATACATAAAATGGCCACTTTTTGTCATGAAGTCCTGTAACTCCTTCAGTTGTCATTGGTCTCTTGGTTGCCTCTTTGACCGGTTTCCTTACTCGTTCTGCTGCCCACTTTGGAAATACAGCCTGACCCAGGCAGAGTCGTGGTGCTACCAGATACATTCCACTTCTCAGTTATAGACTTAACTGTGCTCCTAGGGGTAGATGAATCCTTTGATTTCCTTTTGTACCCATCTCCTGATATGTGCCTTTCCACAACTTTGTCCCTGAGATCTTATGACAGCGCTTCGCCACTCATAGTAGACTGCTTTCAGTTGCACTAACAAGCCTGGAATGGTCTAGGAACAGTTTCTTTTATTCTGAACTAATTGCAATCTTTACAACTGATCACAGATGATCCGGAAGGTGATTAGTTACACCTGGCTGAATTTACAAGTGCTCCACTGGCTTTTTCCATTTTTTTTTTATCCATTTATTCATTCAGAGCTGTTGCTATTTTTTTCTCTTACTTGTATGTTGTAACCTGCACTGACTAAATAAAGCTACAAAACATCTGTTTGTGTGTTTTCATTTCAGGCTGTGAAACAACAAAATATGAATGTCTTGAAAGGGATGAGTCTTTTCTTTACTCACGCTATTTACTGCACACCCCAGTGAAAGAACAAACATATGACCCAAGCGTGTTCTGTTTTTGCCAATTGTTCTGTGTGACATTCATACTGCTAGGGTTAGAGGTTCCACTCCCAACAAGAATGTTCATGCAGGACTGTAGGAGCTGTCTGCACGTCAGACAGAGATGTTAATATTGTCAGTCTACTATTTTGAATCTCATTCCTCAGACCAGTGTGCGTGTGTCGTCTGTCACTGTCAGCTAGCTTGAGTGGGCTTTAATATTTGTGTAGTATGAGACATACAGAAGCCAGCAGGGGTAATGCGTGTGTTTGCTTAGCTCTGATAGAACGTAAAGACAGAAAGCTCTAAAGGAAAATCTCACCTCAAATATTTTATGAGCAGGGACATTCTGAGCTTATAAATATATTCAGCTTTTGAACTGGTCAAAATGCAAGTTCCTGTTAAAAATGGCACATATATTCCACAACTCAGCACTCTAACTCCAGTGAGTTCTTCTTTGAAGAGTTTGCTTTCCTTTCTCAAGGTCAGCTTTACATTTTATGGTTGTTTTTTGGTGCATTGAATGTTGCAAGTACCAAACAGGAGGCCTCTTTTTTATAGGATATTCTTTAACTAATAGCTCACCCTGTCAAACCATAAAAAGTAAGATGGCAGACATTTTTCTTTCCTGTGCTCTTTGAACCAGCTGCAGGGTCCGGAATTCTGTGAAAAGATCATCTGTCCCTGTCAAAGCTGGTGCTGCTGTAAGCAGACAGAGAAAATAAGTAGGTTCTTTGAAAGGACACCTGGGGGCTTTAATCTGATTCTGCTGCCTGTGGCTGAGCCAGAGATGGGGATGTTTTGCTGCAGGCATGGGTGACTGGGGAGATCTAACTGATACTGACAGTGAATCACACAGTTGACATGCTGCATCACACCTTTGTCACACTCATTGCTCTAGTATTACTGTATATTGTCAGCAAGTTACATTTTTTTCATCTGTTAGAAGGGTTTAGTGAAACCTTGTGAAGGAAATAACCCTAATTTACCTTTGTTTTAAAAACATTAAATATTAATATCACAACTGTCAGCTGTTTTATCAGTAAGCTAGGCAGCCTACACACAGTGAATACTTCTAGTCTGGGCCGGCAGTGAATGTAAAATTTATGGCAACCATAT
This sequence comes from Monopterus albus, assembly GCF_001952655.1. Taxonomy (NCBI): domain Eukaryota; kingdom Metazoa; phylum Chordata; class Actinopteri; order Synbranchiformes; family Synbranchidae; genus Monopterus; species Monopterus albus. The sequence goes on from NW_018128220.1 coordinate 50,587, forward strand.
TACAACTTTTTACAGTACTTGCACTGTATTAAAGCCATTTTGTAGTAATTAAAGTTCCCGCCATTAAATTCTACATGAGCCGCATGGGTTAAAACATCACATGTGCCTAAAGTAGCATTTAATTGACTTTCTTTTCCTTTTATGAGCTCTGGTTTAAAGCAGTGGACATGTACGATAGAAACAGAGGGATTGCTTTCACGTGCTTTCTGTAAAACCAGCAGCATGTCTAGAAACATTTTAAAGTTCAATATTTCTACGGTATATTAATGGTTACAGTGGCTATAAACAACAGAGTCTACAGTTCCCCATAGCTTTAAGGAGCTTTTTGGCATCTTTCAGCAGTGTTTTGGTTTTGGTCAGTTACTTCCTAATAGTAAAGATCCACTATGTTAACTCATTTGTATCTGGCTACTACAAAGGAATTAGGTGCTACCGTAACAATTTTTTTTCCATTTACTTTTTTATTGAAAAAGCACGCTGCATATTGAGTACAATAGGCAATGTATTACCATACAATACTTTTGCTTTTTTCTTTTTTTTTTTTAAACCAGGAAAACAAAATGAAAAACAACAACAAACAAAGAACATGACTGGGGCTGGGGAACCACTTCTCTATTGGTACCTCACTGTGTATAGATAGTCAATGTAGCTTCACTACTACATAGGCACCCAGTAGTTTTACACAAAGTCAGGCCTTACAGGTTTCACATATTTCGTCCATTTCGACCATATCTGGTAAAATGTGTCCTTCTGCAGTCTGAGTGAAAAGGACATTTTTTTTTCCGTTGTATAAATCTCTTGTATGATGTCTGTTCTGACTTGTATATAGCCTTAGTTTAGTTATGTACGTTGGCCCTTTAAGTGAGACAGGAAGTGCACAACAAGGCCATATCTCGCAGCGGTAAATAAGTTAGCAAGAGTTAGCGGTGGTTGTGCTATGTCGACGCGCTGTAGTGAGTGCATGAAAGGCATTCTCTGTAAGTATTGCTGTAACAATAATACATGAAAACGCACATCAGATACAAAATGACAAAGTTCAAGCAGTCGACGTTATTATAAGCTAATTATTTTCAAGGGATTTAGCATTGTAATAACTTTCAGAACTGATGTTAAGTATTTATTTTACACTCACTAAGCCTTAAAAGATATTTTTTCCACACCAGCATCCTGAAGAACCATGTAGTATTTCTTTTCAACACCAGTATAGCATTTGTAGTTATGCAAGTATTTTCACTTATTTTTGACATAAGTAAAATAAAGAAAAAGGAAAAACAGAACAGAGGGGTCATTCGCCACCATCTCAAAAAAAAAAAATGTAAATAAAACCTCATTTTCCTGCAGACGTTGTCTCAGTCCTCCTGAAGGCTCTCAATTTTTCTTTGTAGCCGGGGTCTGATCCTGGGTTCTGCTGCCTCCTGGACCCTTTGGCCGCTCTATTCCAGGTCAGCCGCTTCAGCTGTTCAAGGATTGTGTCGTGCAGTTTGATGATCTTCACCGTGTAGCCTCTCCTAGTCGTATCTTTGGTCGTTTCCTCCACCGTGTTGTATATTCTGGCTCCATCTGTATATTTTACTTTTCAATCTGGCTGGGAAGAGGGTCTGAAATTGTACCTGATTTTCTTTCAGAGTTTTGCGCACATTTGCATAGTCCTTCCGCTTCTTAAGAATGAGAGGAGGGCAGTCATGATCCAATGTTATTTTTTTGGCATTCCAGGTGAATCCTCTTTTTGACCAGGCCTTGCGAAGTATCTGTTCTTAGAACTTAGAAACTTAACGACTATCGAATGTGGAGGAGCCTCATTTGGCGGGGGAGAGCCCAGTGAGCGATGTGCGCGTTCGATGTGGATATCTGACTCATCCAGCTCCAAGCCTTCCCATAGCAGCGTTTCCACAAAAGTGCTCATTGATGGGGAGTCTCGTTCTGCTAACTCTGGCAAGCCATAAATCCTAATATTCTTTCTTCTAGAATGACTCTCCAACTCCGTTAACTTGTCCTCCAACTTAATGTGTAGCTTCAGAAGTTCAGTCACCACATCCTCCGTATTGTGCATCCTCTCCTCCGCTTTCTCTATTCTACCTTCAGCTTCATCCAGTCTGCCGTTTACCTTTGCAAACTCCTCCCTGATGCCTTCCATCTGCTCCTTGTTTTCTTGGCGAAAGCCTCTTATTTCTTGCAAAAGTACTTCATGTGTAACCGGGGTATAATAATTGCACAAAATGTAACTGGGATGTAATATGTACACAGAATGTTATCAGGATGTAATATGTACACAAAATGTAACTGGGATGTAATCATTACAGAAAATGTTTTGGTACATGTGTAAGTTAGTTCACATGCCTGGTCAGAGATACCTCCAATCCACTAGGACTCGCAACTGAGCCATGCTTTTCTTCGTTGGTAGCCGGGTATAAATAGGGGTCGCGCACCTCTCCCGCTCTCTTTCCTGCACGGTGTCGAGTAGAAAGAGGTGAGCGCTCTATCCATTTACGACTATTTTACTTTTATCGCCCACCCTGGGTCGCATGGGTAAACTTGTTGTGTGTTTTTGTTTAGGAGCGAGCTGAGCATTCACTGGAGGCTAACTGTTGTATGTATTTTTTTTCTATGACCAGCAATAAAGGGCCCCGTGAATAGCAAGTGTGTCGATCCATGTGTCCCAAAGCTAACACAACGCAGCACGGCCAGTCACCAGAGGGACAGGCGAGGATTAAGAGGACAGTTTAGAGACCCAAAGGCGACCGGTTACACATGCAACTCGGCAAGTTTGTTGTAGTCTGCCATATTCTCCCCGCCCAAGATACTTTCCAATGTGTCGTTTTGTCGTTGCTTTTATATAGCCTTGTCTTACAGTGGTTAGCTTTATCCAGTGGTAGCTAGTGCTAGCGCCGGTTATCCAACTTGTCTCTTCGAGTTAATTTGCTTACTTACAGTTCGTCGGCGACAGTATATTCCGGCGTATTTTTCACCCCCTCTTGATTTTGAACTCTATCGCTATTGGTTTTTCCTGTTCTAACTTCAATTCAAGGGGGGTTATCTTTACTTTCTCTGGTTCCTTTGGGGGCTCCTCTACAACACAGCCAGCTTGGTGGTGTATCAACCGGAAGTCCTATCATAATGAATTTACCCACAGACATGGAAAATGACTGAGGGGAGTGGAACTGGAATTGGCATTGATGTTGGTCCTTATCAGTTATTGTGGTGTTTGTTTGAGAGGGATGAGGCCTTTGGATGTTGAACCTAGCCTCATAAACTTGTAGGACCTCTCTTTTCCCCAGAGAAACCAAGAAGATTTGGTCTTTGCAAGATATTAGTCCTTAAAGTTGCTTTCATTAGTTCATTACCTCCCTCATCTGTCTTCTATGCTCTGTTTCCTCCCGTTTCACTCCTTATTTGCTCCATTTGCCTTTTACTCCCTCTCCCTCGAAACCCCCTTCCTTTCTCCTGTAAACGGAGCTGTCAGAAGTGTCTGAAGTCTCACTCCTCTCCTTTTTCTCTGCCTCTGTTTTCTTTACTCCCACATTGGGATGCATTGAGGAGAGTCCTTGCTGTTACTTCTTTATCAGCAGGGATATTTATTCTGCATCACAAGATTAAACCTTGCCCTTTGTGTAAAGTCTTGGCCCTTCTAAATGATCCCCTGGGCAGCGTTAGTGCAGGACTTAAATACAAAAGCTCAAAAAGTGTGTTTCAAGTTGTGGCAGATACGGTTGTCCTGACTAATCTCTAATGATGTGTTGAAGCAGGGGTCTCTGCAGGCTCTTTGTTCACTAGCAGACCTCCTGACATCCCTAATGCAATTACATTCCCATGGTGCTTAGAGGTAATAACACCTCAACCTCGGTGTCTGTAAAAACAGCACCTTATTGCCTTTTGCACCCTCATAATCGACATTTCTCACATTTTGTCATGAACAGAATTCAGATAAATGCATATTTATTTTTGAAAAGCACCTAGAGAGGCCTTTAAATGGAAATTTTTCTAATAAATCAGTAGGAGGGGCCCACATTTTCACTCAGATTGAGGTTGTAAAAGTTGCATAAATAACTACAACACCGCCTGGTGATTGCTACCAGACAGATCAGCAGCTTAGTGCAAAGTGGTCTCACAGAGCCGGCTTTGGGCTTGGTGCATTTGATTTCTCTCTCAGCATTTTACAACTACTGGACAAGCCAGCACTACTGTACTGTTTAACCTCTCTCACTGAAAAAGAACCCTAAGTTTCTTAAAAGGAGAAACTTGTTGGGAACTTTCTTAAGTTGTGATGGCACAGTGTCGTTCACAGCCACATCTTCAGCTTTACTGGCCAGTAAGAGATCCACTAATGAACATTTTTAAGTGAAGTGTTTCATAAGATCCTATTATCTGAGCACTTGCACTGTCAATTACTATGTAAAAGAAAATAATGGGGAAACTTTGAATTTGCCTCTTGAAGTCTTATCTTTCACTTATTTTGTCGCTCAAGTTGGAGAACCCCCTCACTTTTATCTCTCCACAATTAGTTTGTGACCCCTTCTGTGGATTGTACTCCTTTTGAGGTCATTTCTTTGTAAAATCCAAAATTTCTGAGGGAACTACTGCTTCTCTCACTACAGTAATGTTAAAGGTTTCCATTTTTGTAGCAGTTTTGCTTTGGAGTTTATGCATAAAGGCTTAAACCAGTGAGTAACTGTTTAAAATAAAAATGAAAATATCATTTATCAAATTCAAAATTAAATTGATACCATTTATTATAGTTTGCTCTGCCTTGAGTATGTTAATTAAAATGGCTAAAGTGTAAATAAACTGGTAAACTGCAGGAAGTTCTCTTTGTCAGGGTGCCGTTTAACAGCATGTGCAACCAGCAGAACTAATAAAAGTAGATTACAAATGAAGCCTGTTTTGGAACTGACACGTGTGAATGTGGTGGGAATGTGTGCAGTATGTGTGCGTCTGTGGGTGGCTGGATTAATAGACCGGGGTTTAGATTGGATGTAATGATGCAAAGCAGAAAGCAATGAAGGGACTTGTCCCCACCCACCCCCTGATGTCTCCACTGGTAATATTTGGAAATGGGATAAGAGGGGGTGGTGGGATACGGGTGTAAAACCACACACTTCTCCATGTGTATATATGCACACACTTGGCTGGAATGACTCATACAGTGTCACCAACCAGAGACAGTGTCATTGATGTCAGTACACTGGGGATTGGTTCATTTTCCTACATCATCTACAAATAAACCAGTTGCCTCATCTCTTGCCATTGTTGCTGATTCTCACATTACCCTCTGACCACTGAGCTTTGACCATATTGCTCCAGAAATTAAATTTATTGTCAATTCGGAAGATCGGACCCGTGCTGTTGTACCACAAACACAACCCTTTCCCTCCCCACACACACCACAGAGTTCGGAGGGGTCTGCTGTAATTGTCATGTTACTGAGTGGCTTCGTTGATATTACTTGACATCTGACCCTTAATGAACAGTCAGCTACAGTAGAAGCACACGCTGTTGTGGGAGGTTAGCAAAGATGTCTGACAGTGGTCTGGTTTAATGATAGGGGCCCTTTCAGGAGAGTCGGTGTCAGACCCCCACAGCAGCAATATGAAACCGTGCACACCTCATTAGCATCATACTAATAAGCCACTCTGCAGAGAATGTCATGGAGAAGCTGGAGTGGAAAGAGGGAAGGCATTTGGGGTTTTTTCTTTATTTTTTGCTTGCCTATCTTTGGTTTCATCTTGAATCCACTCCATTCTCACCTTGTATTAAAATATGTCTGTTGTGGAATTCATTAACTCACATTTTAGTCAACATTATCAGATATAGCCAAAAATGCCCCTTTTCCATCTGGTAGTGCTTTGGGTAAAAAAAAAACAACAAAAAAACAAAATGAACTAAAGTGCAGGATTTGTAATTATAATGTAAAAGATGATAGATGATGAATCTTCATGACCATTCGCATGTGCACCATCCCACACAATTTCCATCACTGATTTCTCTATCTACAGACCAAAAGAAGAAATCACTAGGTGGTCTAAAAGCACCAAATTTCCAATCTTACTACTTGGCAAATCAGCTACAGTATTTAGTCAAATGGATTCAGAAGGACAGCTACAAGAGTGCATGGATAGAATTAGAGCAAAATTACTGCAAAAATAACTTGAATAACTCGGTTGCAGACCTCCCTTTTCTACCAAACTCTACTAAGAAAATGAATCACTGTAAAAACATCACAATCCTCTCAACTCTGACAGCCTGGTGGAAAGTAAACAAAATCACTAAATCATCACTTGCACCATGTAGATACACTCCAATTTGGCACAACCCTGATTTCCAACTACATAATAACCCTATCTATTTTCCAACATGGCAACACAAAGGAATCACTCACTTACTGTATATCACCTATTTGAAAATAACCAGTTCATATCATTTAATACACTGATCCAGAAGTACGGAGTTCAGAGAGAACAGTTCCTCCAGTACAATCAGCTAAAATTCATAATTAAGACAAAGTCACTACAATTGTGTAAAACATTCTATATCTTTTTGTAATGCCACGTATCTGTTGTCTTGTCTCCCATGTTCGGTCCCGTTTTGTTAATGTGTTACTTTGTTTCAATAAAAATAAACAAACAAAAAAAACCACTCTACAGTACATCAGTCATCATAACTGGACCATCTTTCTGACAGAATAACATCACATTAGAGAAAATGGCATCTACTCACAAGAATAGTTTATCAGCTTTTTATGACACATGGAACCCATTTTTAAGTCATTTCAATTTGAATCAAGTACCTGGGGCTGAGGCCACGCACAATCCCACCAACCTCTAAAATGTAACAAGTTGATTTTATTAGTAGTACTGCTATCATCATTATTATGGGTCTTTTTAATTTATTTATTTATTTACTTCCCCTCCTTTTCCCTTTCTTGCATTTCATAGACTGCATAAGTTGGAAATACCCACACTTCACACACTACAACCTCGTTAAACACTCTATATCTTTTTGTAATGTCATGTAACTGTTGTCTTGTCTCCCATGTTCGGTACTGTTTTGTTAATGTGTTTCTTTGTTTCAATAAAAAAATAAATTTCCATCACTGATGTGAGATTAACTGATAGTTTTACCAGTGAAGACGTCTCACTCTGTTGGAACAACAGAGAAGCACTCACTTCACTGTGGTTATATGCCTCTTTACCTCCTAAACGATCTCCGGCTAAAAGCAGACAGCGTGTTGTTTGTCCACCGGCTGCAGCGAGGTCACAAACCCGACAACAACCACTTTCATTTTGTCCAGTCATCAATTTAAGTCACAGCGTTAACATTAGATAGCAACTGCTGGTATGACTACGCTGGTTGCCGTTTTAACCAGAAACAAAAATGATCAGCAGAAGCTGCTACCTGAATGATTTCCACAGAGCTTTGCTAACAGGATTGTGGGTGTCACTGGCACTGTTGTTGTTATAGTCAGATCCCATTCATAATCATTCCAACTATCATTAAATGTGTCCCCACCATAAAGGAGTGTAGTCTGGTTTTGTTGTTAGTATTCTTTTTTATTTTCTGGTTGTTTGGAACCTATAAACAAAGCAAAAAAAAAAAAAAGCAACATTGTGGCCTAAGTATATTAAATGGGACATTGAGGTCATTTCTAAATCATCTTGTCTTTATAGGGGCCACAAACGTAAGCATAATGAAGCCGAGGAGGAGGATGATGATGTGGAGAACAAGCAGGGGACAGAAGAATCTGCTGACGAGTCCTCCAAAGACTCCAATGAGGAAGAGGAAGGCAGCAGCTCAGAGGCAGATGAGATGGCTGCCGCCTTGGAGGCAGAGCTTCATGACTTTATGTGACATGGAACCTGATGGAGCTCGATCCCAGGGAAAGGACGAGAAAGAACCCTACAAGTGGTACCTAAAAATTCTTTTACTCCATTGGAATAGGTGTGTATTTAGGATGAATGAGCCATGAACGTGTGTTGTATGTGTTCTAATGAAATGAATGTTCTGTACAGAAGTGACACTTTGCTGTGTAAATAAAGGCTTAGATTATTTTGTAGTATTGATATCAAGCTTTTTTGGGCATAAAACACTTTAATGTTAACATTTTATTGTAAGATAAACTATACAGGATATGAAATTTGATACTTGTTTTACTTTTTACTATTTCGATTTTTATATTCATAGGAAAAAGAAATGAACTTATAAACTATAAACTTTGCTGGTCAAACATGCCAAAGAGTTTAGAATAGGTTTGCCAAGGTGTGCAGCTAAATATTTTACTCCTGACTTCCAGTTTTGTTTTTTTTTCCTCTCTTTTGGCCTCAACAGTTTTTAGGATTATAAGTGTAACCAGCAGATCTAGACATTTGAATGTGTTTTCTCCAGTTGTTTCTTCCTTCTCCATGTTGTTTGTACATTTGATAACATATTGGTATGGTAAATTTCTCTTTGTAATAACCAGCTAAGTGGTGCACTGTCACAGTAAACTGACTCCAACTAGTTATTTTCACCTTTCCCCTGTCAGTCTTCTTCTACTTCTGTACAATATTGTACAGCTCAAAAGGACAGACACTCTCCCTAGGCGTCTGATTATGTACACTGGAGCTTAGACCTTGTGAAAATTACAATGGAACTAAAGCCTTTTTGCCAGGGCCCTCTGCGTTGCCACCCCCACTGTGCCAACAGAGTACTCGAATTCAAACTAATGTGAGTTGCAGTCTTTCATACAGTGCTGATGTCAGGTTATTTCTGGGTTTTCTGTGTGCTTCTGATCTTGGTGCTCACAGCATTAAAAAGTTTCAAAAGATTCAAGAGTAGAATCTCTTTCCTGGGTTATTCCCCTTGTTAATCTGGGTATTAGAATGTAGGAACTAATTTGTGAATAGAAAGTAGTTCCAGTGAAAACCTTTTCACAGCGGATTATGAGCAATGAACGGAGTAATAGGGGTATTGACTCTGGAGGGAGGTGCAACTTGAATAAGTAAATTGTTTAATAATTTGAGCACCATTGCTTTCTCTCCTTTGTACAGGGGTGGCAACACTAATCTTAGACAGATATCTTAAAACCCTGCCTAAACTGTCTGCATGGCTAAATACCAATAGAGGTAAGTGAGAAAATCTGTTTTTGGTCTTTTGGGTGAACAGACTCTTTAAACCTGCAAAATGCAGCTGGAGCATAAAAAAATCTCTCAAATTTACCCAAGTTGCACTTTTTCCCCTTCAGCTGACCTTTAACGTGTTTCCCTCAAAAAGTGATGAAGCCAAATTTAAAGCGAGCACAGTACTCACCAGTATCTCATCTCTTTGGTGTTTTTTGGGTTTAACCATCACAGAGCAGCCAATACAGTATGAACGCACTTTACTGGCATCAGACATTACAGGAGTTGTGCGTATTGGAGATGAACAGCTTCCATCTCTTGTCTTGTCAAACAACATCATGCAGAGTTGCCTAGTGTGATTAATGGAGTGTTTACTGTCTGTTGTAAGGATGGTTGCATTCACTGTTAATGTTTGTCATCTATCTGGAGTCAAACCCACAGCACTAAGTCTGTTCTTTTTTTCTCATTCAGAAGAGTTCTAAACAGGGGAGTTCCTACAGTACTGCACCCAACAAATATGAATAATTTCCGCTTGCAGCGAGTCATCCCGTTTAGTTTTGTGTTCATGGTGTTTTATCATCAGTTTGTCTTAAAAACCTGCATGTAAAGATACTTTTGTTAAATAAAGATGTATCACAACTGAATTTGTGGTGTTCTTTTTTGCATCCCAAAGAGGACGTGACGTGCATGAGCCAATGACTGTCCCCTGCACATAAACACTACGCGGTACTCCAGATAAAGTCGTTTCGCCTTTTGCTGACCCTCCTTTGCTGCGTGTTAAACATTGGTCTCATGATGTGTATGCCACTGTTAGACTCACATCAGGACACTACTCAGTTCTGTGTCGTGAAAACCAAACTAGAGCCACTGGGCCTTGTTCCACCTTGCCACTTGGATTGATACACATGTAGCAAACGTGTTGCAGTGTGCAAAGAACCTCTTTTTTTTTTTTCTTTGTTATTACAGCGAGACAAACTGCCTCATTATAGGAGACGATACAAGTCATCAGCCTGCAGTTCTGTGCAAGTTAGAAGCTAAAAATAAAATGGGATTCTGTATTCAAAATCAAGACAACCTAAGCCATTTGTAACTCTGGTGTAAATTGATGCAGCATCGCAATGCCTGGGTGGCTTGGCTAAAGAAAGACATCTGTGATATTACTCTATTATCCTGTCATTGAGGCAGATTAATGGGTCTTCAGGTGTGATGTTGCTTACACAGGAAACAGCAGGATAAATCACACATAGAATCTATTAATAGCATGTCTCTGGCAGCTCTGTTATGGTGCTCAGTGCACTTCTCTCCCAGAATGGCCTTAAAAGCCAAAGCAAACAGCAAGTGTTTTCCTACAGGGGGAATTTTTGTCACCTTCACAGGACTGTAGTGGTCTGATTCCATATCTGAATGTAAACACATGACCATTTGGAGCAATTTATTATTGTTGGATGATCCACAATCGTGATTCTGTGTCTAGGAAGTGAAGCCATTTACAAAACAAACTCTAGAACATATTTGCAGAATTAATGGAGGCTAATGGTAAGTGATGCTCTGAAAGAAGGGAGTTCTTTGTTCTATCAAAACATTAACAACCCACAAATCCAAAACAATCATTTATTTATCAGTTAATTTATTGGCCTGCTGTGAAGCCAGGTCAACACATTTTTATAGGCATCCCTGGAGACACCATGCTGGGAATAAACATTATGATATCGTAATAGCTGTCATCAGCGGTGAAAACTACTCAGTGGCCGAACAGGAAAAGAATAAAGCACCACTTACAGAAACACAAATGTCATCAGATTATTGAAAGTATTGAACACAGTTTACAAAATTAATCTTGGAAGTGAAACAAAAAATCTAATGAAGGTAAAAATAGTGCATGTTTGTGAGTCAATTACTTCTGCAGATATCTGAGGAATCAGTTCCTCATCACGAGGTTAAGATTAGGGACCAAGTGGTAATCTACTGATGTCATCTTCAGATAAACTGGATATGATATTCTTATGGCCTTTTACTTATACAGGTACGATATTGTTGTAAGTTGTAATGAGTCATCATTTAAAAGACTCAGCTAACAGTTCTTTTTAAAAAGCTTTCAACCCCACCTCAAAGTATTTATAAGCAGATGGAGTTTACTCGGTTCATTGGAGATTATCTGGCCAGAAAGTGGCACAGTGTTGCTAGGAGCTTGGTGATGTACTGTAGTATCTGCAGACAACTGATGTCACATCACCACTTCCCTCCACTATGCAAAAGTGAAGCCAAAATATTGTGACTATGGCAGCTGCCATCTTGCTTTTGTGCAATAAGATTCTGCTCAGCAGCGACCAGAATTGGAGTGACAGCATTGGGCCGCCAATCAAAGCTGTCAGATCGACCTAAATACACCCTTTTTACATCATCAAATAACTTCTTAAAACAAACTTGCCAAAAAATAATCGCTTATCTGCACATCAGTGTAATAGCTACTAAAAACCACAGAAGTGACCTGTAAGAAAAATGTATTTGATTTGTACTTTGAGTTTTGAAGTTTCACGTCCCATCCACTTCTATGGAGGGGGTGGAATTCATGACCTATACTACAATTGGCCACCAGGAGACAGTCAACTCGCCGTGGCTTCACTTCTGGGAGCTGTCATGATGTCCATTCTTTATACTGTCAATGCTGCAGCTCTAGTTAGTGAACTACTATAGATGGTGTGATAATCAAAATGTGCTAGCACAGTCACTGACACTGCTATTTGAGCTTGCTACTGTAACTGCAGACAAGGTGAGTGAACTACAGGAGCTGACATGTTATCATCTAACAGCTCTAGCCAGTCACAGGACCACTCCATTGAGTTAAGCTTGGGTTAAGATAGTTTCATCAGACCCAAAGTTGTTTGCTTCCTAAGGGAGCGACCACATGAAATAAGCTTTCTTTACTGGATACTGCCAGCTACTCCCACCGGTACCATCCCAAGGACAAATCTTCATGCTACAGATCTTACTTACTCTGAGCCAGATTTCTTCTTCTGTCTTCATAGATAAGATAATGTGATTGATAAGCCATAAAGGTAATAAGAAGCATCAGTCTGATTGGCACTTAAGGTCAAATCTCTGCTAAGGGTTGATAGCTTCAGAGGCTGTGTCAGTCTGAACACAGAAACTTGGGCAAGAGAGCCTCAGTAGTGACAAACTTTGAATCATGAATTCTCTAAGACAAGAAATAGAAAGAGAGCCTCAGGGTATGCGAGTGCTTTTACATGACCTTCTACTGGATCCCACCTCAACAGTGGTGTCATTTACAGTGTGCTGTTGTGGTGTTTAGGTCCCGAGAACAGAGGGTGCACATGAAGACACAGCAAGAACAAAACAAAACAAAAATCAGACCAAGCTTAAGAAGCAGTTTGTTAGGATGGATACAGTATGAACAGACTGCAGTTATGTTTTCCATTAGGCTGTGCAGATGTGTTGGATTGTAATTATCTGTCTATTGTGTATGTCAGTGTATTACAATAATAGCTAGGCGGTTTGTTTGTTGCTTATAAGACAACAGCTGTAGTGGTGATACATTTGTCAGAAGAGACCATAACTTTTGACACAGAACATTACAGGGTATTATTTGATGAAGCTGCCACAAAAAAGGCTGCCTCTCCAAAAAACAATTCATCAGAAAGAG
>NW_018128220.1:63753-64276 GCF_001952655.1 Monopterus albus
CATCACAAAGTATAGCACTGAAATAGTTATTATAATGGCTAATAAAATGTGCCTTCAAGCTCATTTAGATCACATTACAAACATGATCTTTTCTCTTCAGGAAGGCCATTAAACCAGCCTGTTTGTAGCACTAATGGTGGTGTGTCTGACAGGAATAGTGGCCATAGAGACTCCTGACTTTTACATATGATGCCACCATGTGTCTTTTCTTCTACGTAAAATTCTAATTTTGCTACCAATTTGAAAAATGAGATAATAGTATTAATGGGTAGTGGATGGAGAATAGAATAGCACATTCATGATCAAAACCACCATTTTTGTCACCATCCATATACTTCCATACAACGTGGACCTACAAACACACACTGAATATCTGAGTAATAATGATTTTCACTGTCCTGGTCATTACCAGCATTATGACTGTCATCACGTCAAATCACTTTTACTAAATTAATAGAGATAACTGATATATTTACAATAGACTACAGATGTAAAAACAGTGATAATGTGATAAAATGATGCA
>NW_018128220.1:64403-69453 GCF_001952655.1 Monopterus albus
TACCTGTGTGTCCGTGTACAAGCAGTGTTGACAGATTTGTGGTCCACTTTTTATTTGAACAGGTAGACACAATGATTTTGGATCATCTGTGATCATTTGGGTTTCTCCTTGTACCAAAAACCTTGCAAAGGTTTACATCTTATCAGATAAGCGAAGGCTTATTTCGTTTATTGTATTTTTTTCCAAAAACTGATGGAGATAATTTCTCATTAACAGAACTGTGGGTATGGGTTCTGTTGGGCCTCTTCTCTTCCCGACCTTGGCACATAGTGTGGGGGCCCTGAAGGGCCACATTCTCGGTTAAGCATGTTTTTAACGCACGCATTGAACGGGCACATAAAAACTAATGGATGGGAACACTCCCACTGTGGCATGCCGTTTTTCCATTGATTTGTAGGTCAACCCGAAAGTTAGCATCACCCTCGTTCCCTCTACAACAAGCCAATGGAATTTTTCCATAGGCTTTTGGATTATTGCGGAAAACAAACTCTGAGACAAACAACGCTTTATGACACAAGTTTTGTTCAGCAAGATAATCTTAACAAATGAACACCACTGTTATGATTTTTGAAACCCATATACAATTGCTAGATGTAAAAAGCTATATTTTATAAATTCCTCAGGTTTTGCATAAATATACACCGATCAGGCATAACATTATGACCACTGTCAGGTGAAGTGAATAACACTGACTATCTGTTACAGTGGCACCTGTCAGTGTGTGGGGTATATTAGGCAGCAAGTGAACATTCAGTCCTCAAAGTTGATGTGTTGGAAGCAGGAAAAATGGGCACGTGTAAGGATCTGAATGACTTTGACCAGGGCCAGACTGTGATGGTGAGATGACTGGGTCAGAACATCTCCCACCCTGCAGGTCTTGGTGGGTGTTGTTGGTCTGTAGTGGTTAGTAGCTACCAACAGTGTCTAAGGAAGGACAGATGGTGAACTGGTGACAGGGTCATGGACGCCCATGGCTCACTGATGATGAGGTTGATCTACTGTAGATTAAACTTTTAACTTCCATTTGTACTTTTCAAAAGATTAAAATTTGGCTGAAAATGAGAAACACTGTCCATTGGTCTCTATGAAGAGAAAGAGTCAGGGGCTGTAGTGGTGATATCACACCTAGAGTGGTGAGGCTGTTGGATTGGTCTAAGAAATTCTCTCTAACTCGTCCTCACGACCAGTTTCACTCCTTTTACATACGTTTTTCACTGAATTGTAGACACATCTGTGCTCTTCCTGACTGTGGAAGCAAATCGATTCACAGAAGATGCACAGTGAGCTGCAGAGTGACATGAGGACCGACCATCTGCCACGTTGACTCCTATGTAAACAGTATTAGGCAGGTGGTCATAATGTTGTGGCTGATCAGTGTCTAGCATGTCAGTTTCTTCAGTAATATGCTTTAAATTAGCTTTATGTATATTAAAAGACTGGAGGATTAATTCAGGTATTTACAATGCAAATCAACTTTTTTGTCAAAAGATTTCCTTCCTTATCTCTATACAGCTAAAGAGGATGTCACTCATTTACAAAACTGATGAAACTCTTTTCTATTTGTCTGAAGCTCTATGCATCAAGATGTCTCAAAGGATGACATTTTATGAAACAGATGGAGCAAAACATGATGTTTAATAACCAAATAAACAGATTTGAAGGAGCAGAATGTAGGAGGTGAAACAAAAAGCAAAGCCAACAGCGAGTAGATGCTTTGTATCAACTATTCAAAGAAAGCCTCCTGTTGAAAAAGATGAAGCTTGTTTCCAGAGAAATGACTCTTGCTACTGCTGGTCCCCAGTTACTGTATTTTTTTTCAGCGCAAAGTGTGTTAACTGTGGCAAAGTGTGTTAACTGTGGCAGTAAAGTGTGACTGTGTTCACTGATGTGGATGAGTAGGTTGCATGACAGCTTTACGATGAGAGAATTGTATCTTCCATCCTGCTCTGCTGGGATATGAGGCTCAGTGACTCACAGGATATTGTGATCCACTTTCAGGTGACCTTTACATCCAGAATCTGTATCAGGCAGATCAGCAATATTGTGGGTCATACATATTCCAATCAGGTCCACAGCCATGTCTCTGGATGATGTCACTTTTGCTCCCCTACTCCTATAAATCAGAGTTAAAAAGACAATTTATGCCTCTGCTGACAGGCAGTTTCACAGTAAAGGGAGCAGAAAATGTGCATTTATAAAATATTATCTCCATTAGATTTGTACTTTCATGCGCCTTTTGGTATCCAAAGACTTACAGTTCCTGAGTTAACTACACTGATGAATGATACAATATAATTTGATTGGATGGCTGATATTTCATGAGACAATCATATTATTATTTATAATTATGATTTCACACAGCAGCTGGGATGATAACAAGGCAAATCATAATGCATAATTGATGATAGAGAAGCTTATGTTTTAGTGACTGTACTGTCACAAGCAGCAGCAGCACGTAGACCAGTGGAACAACTCTTCCTCACAGTTCTCCAATAAAAAACTCAACTTTGTGACTTAAAGAAAAATTACATATCTGTGCCACTTTGATTTACAGTTCTCATAAAGTCAGTGCCCCTAGGCCTCAGTGGGAGTCACAGTGCGCCCTTTCAAGTCGTACCCAGAGACAGAATAGCATGCAGGCCAGGGCTAAATAATCAGGACGTGGTGTTACTGCATTAGAAGCCAGACCATACCAGGTTATTATTATGACTCAAGCAATTCAAATTGCGCTCATTACTCAGCTGTGATTGCCTTAATGTCCACTGGTCTTATTGGTTTGCTGTAAAAGAATACTTCATGACTCCTATATGCAACAGCAGCAAAACATATGTTTAATACAGGTATAAAGCCTGTGATCTTTGCAGGCCTATTCCCTTCATTGACAGTAGGTTCCAGCCTTGAAGTAGGTAGGATGAAGGGAATTTCTGCTGTTTGTGCACATGAGAATAATGTCACTTTTCTTTTCCAGTTATTGCTCACTATCTTCTTGAACACACTGGAGACTCAGTGTCATTCATTTTATATTACATCAATTTTGTATGAGCTATTCAGGATGCTTGTGATGGCAATGCTAACATACTGATTTTTAGCAGGTGTAGTGTTTAGTATTTTCATCTTCTTAGTTTACACTGATCAGCCATAACGTTATGACCACTGACAGGTGAAGAGAGTAAAATAAAATAAATGATTACAAATGAATAAGTGAATGATTTTCTTATTGAAAGTGAATAACATCTTCAACTTTGAAGGCAGGAACAATTTAACATTCTGCCAAGATGAATATAAGTAATTTACCAACTCTGGCTCATTTCCAAAATGTTTAACCTCTAGAGTCCCTGCGTCCTCATTTGTGTGTTTTTTTACTTTTTCTGCAGTGCACAGATGTCATGCCCTGCTAACATACAACAGACAGGCATTGCTTTAAATGTGTGCCTGTTGGATGTGAAAGGAAGAAAGTTAAATTGATTTGCTTCTTTTCAACTCTGTCTGTCCTGTGTTGTCTGCAGCTCTGCCCTCTTTTCAATGTCATACAGTACCAGTGAGCAGGAAGCGAAACTAGTGGAGGAAGCCGCAGACGGGAGGTGGGTAGATGGTTGTTGTGGGGAAAAGTGTCGACATAGGCAAACAAATGTCTCTGTGCAGGGGTTGTGTTGGCTGGGAGCCCACTGGAGCTGAGTTCTGCCTCCTGACTTTGGAATGGCACCCTGTGGCAGCTCAGCTCCATCTGCTTCAGAATCACAATGCTGGCAACTGTCACACTTCCAGCTTGAAACATCCACTGTCAGACACAACGTAGCTCCTTGTCTCTGACTTTATTAAATCTCTGTGAACATAACACAGCAACAGGGTCTATGCAGTGGGAGATGAGCTGGCTCACTGGGTGTTTTATTACAGGGAGTTTTCCTGCTTAAATGTAATAATATCTGCAGCATTTCTGTAAGAGCAGAACTGGTCTAACCACTGAAGAACATCCGACTGAAGGTGACAGATAGTTGGTCTAATAGTGAAAACATTATTTATTGTATTCATTTAGTTGCTATTTCAGGATTACCAAAATAAATTCTAGTCCCTAGTGGAATCTGGCAATTTAGAGAGATTCAGTTTGAAATACCAGCCTGTGAAATTTTGTCAGTTTAATGGAGATGAATGGAGTTTGCTGGTTTGTGGTGCAGTGTTAGAGAAAAGAGCTTCTACACCTCGTTCCAGAAACAGTGCTATTGTTATTCTGAACATCAACATCACATCTACATTCTACTGAAGAAACAGCCCATGAAAACTTCTGACAGTGTGGTCTCTGAACCTGTGCGCTCTGCCACCCCCATCCTCACCCCGACTGGATGAGGGCTTCCCCTTTGCAACATGGCGCCCACCGAGGGGAACGTGTTTGCACATTCCACTCTCGAATACTGGCTTTTTCTTTGTTTTCTTCTTTTTTGTGTGTTTTTTTACTTTTTCTGCAGTGCACAGATGTCATGCCCTGCTAACATACAACAGACAGGCATTGCTGGACTCACAAAGCCACTGGGAATTTACTGGTTTCATACCACCAGAGCTACAACCCATTGTCTGCTCCCGCAACAACAACAACAACCACCACCACCATCACACTCAGGGAGCCCACGGAGCACCAGGCACAAGCGAGCAGGCTGAAATCAGGAGAGCGAGACGGAGATGCAAGCAGGGGGGACGAGGGGGACTCCATGCTAGGCTAAAAGCTTGCGCTACTCGACCGCCATTACCCAGCCTCTTCCTAGCTAACGTACAGTCTCTGGAAAACAAACTGGACAAGCTAAGAGCTAGGATTACAGCACAACGGGAAATCAGAGAATGCTGTGCTCTAGTTCTCACCGAGACTTGGCTTTCTGACAGAGTTTCAGACTCTGTGATTCAGTCACAAACACACACTCTACATCAAAGCGATCGCACTGCTGCTTCGAGGAAGGTAAAAGGAGGTGGTGTGTGTGTTTATCAATAACTTGTGGTGTGGAGATGTACGGACTGTTTATAAGCACTGTTCGCCAGACGTAGAGTTTTTATTGCTGAAATGCTG
>NW_018128220.1:71213-71607 GCF_001952655.1 Monopterus albus
CTGCCCTCTCTGCAGAGCATTTACCACCGCAGGGTGCGTAGGAAAGCTGCCTTGATCCTCAAAGACCCCACCCACCCCAGTACTGTTATGTTTCGTTCGCACACGGAGGTGAGTGAGCAAGAAGAAAAAGGTGGACCCAGGTAGCCGACTTCGGTGCAAGCTGTGATTTATTAATATACAGTGTGGTGCGATATACAAACAAAGATGTCTGTGGTTACTGAAAGATGAGGAGTAGCCGGGTGTCGACCATGAGCAGGAGGTGAGGAGTGAGGAGATGGATGGTTTGGATGAGGTGGGCCGAGGTGGGATCACTCCTGGGCTGGTCGGTGGTTGAGCGGTGGCTACTGAAAGGGCATAGAGAGGCATTGGTTATGGCAGAAACAACCGGGGACTG
>NW_018128220.1:72389-104849 GCF_001952655.1 Monopterus albus
CATGAAGCCACCCCACATGCCTCTTTGTGGACGGATGCTGATTGTGTGTGGCACTGGAACTGTGATGACAAGGAAGGGCTTTGAACATATGTGCTCTGATGACCTGGGAGGAAATAATGCAGGCTGCATTTGGATTTGAGATATCCAGAATTTTACAGTATATCACTAAATCAATTGTTTTCTTTTTTGTCAGCAATGATCTTCAGTAAACATTGTACGTTCTGAAATAATGAGAAGGCCGGGTTATAAATGTCACCATGTAAGCCTGTGTGAGTGCGACAGGATGTTACTTACAAGCTGGTGGTGGACACACAGCTCATGATTGAGCCACTGATGGTGAAACATCAATAAAATAGGTGATGCCAATTAACCGACACAAGCGAGACTTACTGTAATGCATTTAAAAGGAAGCAGTGCAGGCTGTCACCGTTTGAGGCTCACCCAGGGACTCAGCTGCTGCCGAGGCTGCTCTCTGATGCTCACAGGTCTCGTCTTAGTGGGAGCTGTTCGACAAGGGAAGTCAACTTCTGCACGCAGTTCCATTTCTATGTCTGACTTGTGGGACTGTTGCAAGGAGGATTTGCTGGTAGAGCAGCTGATGTGAACTGTGCAGTAAGTGCTGTGTGTCTTTGTTCTTTAGATGATGGAGCTATTGTGGTTTCTGGAGCACTGTTTGGCATTTTTCTCTCGTTTGTTTCTCTACAGATCAAATCCAAACATGATAAAATCTTATTCAAACCCCTCTCGTCTCTACAAAATAAATAAATAAATAAAAAATCAAGCACATTCAAGCATTACAATGAAGGCCTTCAGAGGTTTTATTTTTGCAGTTTTGTCTGTGGTGGACAGAGGAAGTGTGATAAGACTGGAGTTTTCCTTCTGAGGAAAGTAATATAAAACAAACAAACAAAATTATCACTGTATTGTTGCAGGCGTGGGAACTCACTTCCTCTTTCCACTCTTCAATATTGCACAACAACAGCAGAGCACCTGTCAACCTGAAGGAGCCCATAAAGGGAGAGAGAGGCGTGTTCTCTGATAGGATGTGATAGCTTGTCATGGGATTCTACATTATTTACACCTTCATATCTGAAACTCCAGATGGAACAATGTATTTCACAGAGATTACTACAAACTGGACTAAGCAGGTTTTGCTTGTCAAACAAACCTATAAACACACACCGAATCCACATCTCGGCCACTTTGCATGTCACTTTCTGTTTACTGTATGCACTCATCTTGAATATTTCAAATGTATTATTAAGGTTGAGACTATGAAGAGCTGCTGCACAAGCAGTGGTCTAATTCATGTGGGTACTGGTTGCACAATCTTTCAGAATAAAGGCACCTTAACTTTTTAGGCATCTAAAATAGTGACTTTTTCCATCCCTGTAAAACTGGACCTTGAACATGCTTCTTTTACTGTAACAGAAATGCTTCATATTTTAAATCAGAGCCAGTCTCAACAACTACACCATCTGCTCTTTTTTGTTTTAATTAATGAAAGCTTTTCCCCGAAAGCTTCTCATGGCTTCAAAAGTAGGCTAACACTTTAATCCTTTCATTGTTTTAATGCAGGGTATTAAAGTGATATTAACATATTTTTAGTCACTTGGGGACAACAGTGGTTATACAGTTTGCCATCTTATTAAGCTGATATGGGAAATATTCTAATAAACAATTAGCAATGTTGTTAGACATTCAGCTGATGCGAAGAAACAGTAGCATTTATCTAGAGACGTGTTTCTAATCACCCAGTGTATCTAAGTCCAATAGTCAGTCTCCGTATAGCTTTTGATCTTCAGAGGTAAATTAGTTTTAAGCTAACTCTGGTACAATACATCAAATTAAACATCATTTATGTTTAATATTCTACACAGTCCCTTTTAAATAAAACAACTACATTTTAATACATTTTAATAATCTGGGTTGTTTAGCTGCTAGATGATATGTAACTATGTTCTGCCGTTTGGTGCAAGCAGTTGACTTTTTACACACCCAGAAAATGTGCAGCAACATGAGCATACATTTAATGCAGACATGTATAAAGATTCTTTGTGGGTTTGTTACCATAGCTGAATCCCTTCACATTACACACAGTTATTTGAGCCTGTGTTCGTGTTAAAATATCGATTAGTGCAGCTTTAAATGCAGCATAAAGATGAATGAGAGCATGTTAATCACTCACAGCATTGGCTACAGAGCAGAATTCAACACCCGGGACTCTGTGTTTCCTCCAAAGTCTGGCCCTTATTGGTATTTCCTGAACCCAAATTCTGTTCACGGCTCAATTTCATTTAAGAAAAAGTTTATTAAAGAGAAAATGTGCTGACAACACTGCCACCCAACCAATATAAAAGGAGGTAAAATAAATCAGCCTGCGGTCCCTGCAACTTCAACAAAACTAGATGGATCATTTTAGGTTTAATTTCTTCTACTTTTCTAGCTCAGAACATAAATCCTTGTGTCTTGCGGTCACTTCTTCTGTTGGTTCAGTCTCACTCTTTACAAACAGCACTGCGGTTCTCCTGGAACCAGAGCAAGAATTTTCTTCTGAACTTATTTCTGAAAATATTGTTGTTCTTTCCATTAGATTTCAAATGAAATGAAATTATTTAATCTAACACACCAAACTGTAAGACTAAATTCCCCAGACCAAGCAAACAAATGCTACCTTCTGAGCATTTAAAACCACATCTACTTAGTCTGTGAACTTGGACAATATCAACTTCATCTTGTCCTAAAGACTTTGAGCTCATTCTTTTTCTCCCAGCAGGTTTCTTCTGTGCCTCATATCAACAAGCTGAGATCTGAGCCTCAGACACACATCAACACCTCGTGTCATTAATACTGTATGGAAGCCTTCTCTGCC
This sequence comes from Monopterus albus, assembly GCF_001952655.1. Taxonomy (NCBI): domain Eukaryota; kingdom Metazoa; phylum Chordata; class Actinopteri; order Synbranchiformes; family Synbranchidae; genus Monopterus; species Monopterus albus. Next base: position 75,262 of record NW_018128220.1, read on the forward strand.
GACTTTGGATTATGACAAAATCTTGTACAAGGTTAGCATCTTGTTACAAACCTACTTGATGATTCATAATTTACATTGTACAAAGAGGCTGCACATGCTCACAGAGAAACTAGATCAATATCTTTAGCATAGCCAAATTGCAGCATTTATAAGCAAAGACATATTTAATGAGTCCACTGAGTTAAACATAATAGCAGAAACAATAATCTAATTTAAAATATATCCATTTAGAGTCAACTGTGACATATGAACGCCAGCTAGCAAGTAAACAAGCTAAAGGTAAAATGAATAAAGAGTTTCCTATAATAGGCTTAGCTTTTGAATAAAAGGTTCCCGCAGCTAAAATCAATAACAAGTAGAAATAATAGATAAGTGGTTAAAATGGATAATGGATAAATGATGAAAAAGTTTGCTGTAGTGGTGAAATGGTAAAATAACTAAGTTTAAACAATAGTACAGCTTCTGCCACTCCAGTGGTTCAAACTGATATCTAAACAGCTAAAGGTAATGAATAAAAAAAAAGTTTAAAGGTTATTCATGGATAAACAGTTCAAATAGTTTAGTAAAATTAATGGATACAGTGGTTGAAAGTATTATCTAATGTAAATGCATAAATAGCTGAAATACATAATAATAAAAATAATGGGTAAAAGGGTAAATTGACCAAACAATCCTAAACAAAGACAGTTCAGTTGTATGAAAACACTGTAACAAAATCCACTTTTACAAGAGTAGTTAACTAATTAATATAAAATTCAAACGAACACATGGAACATAGCTGCTGTCGGCTTCATCTGACGTTGCTGTTGGGGCACGTCTGAACCACTGGCACAGGCCAACCACTGGAAGACCAAGGGAAGACTGCATTTGTGTACATTAGGAGGAACAAGCATCATTAAATGACTGCAAACATGTCTCACTGCAGCTCTGTCTGAAGGAAAGCCTCTTGGTTCTTGTCACCTCATCCTCCAGTACAGTTTCAGGCTGGAAACATGTGATCATAAACACAGGTTTAGCAGCTCATTACTCACGGACCGGTGCTTCGTTCCCCTGCAGAAGGGGGAAGAGAGAGGGGAGCAGAGATGACAAAGTCAGAGTTTATTATGTACCCACATGGCTGATGCAGCATAGTGGATGCATGATAATTCATCACTGTCAGATGCTACTGGAGAGCAGCTAATAGCTGTATCAGTGTAACACTCAGTTACTTATCTCCCAGGCGGTAAAGTGTTACTGCTGATACAGGATATATATGTTTTGTTGTTGTTTTTGCTTTTGCAAGGAGTATGTAATGGATGAAACCCCACAATAGATGCCTGACTCAGAAGACTTCAATTTAACAGGATTTTATGCAGCAGCAAACTGTCATTTTCATTTTATCAGTGAGGTTAATTGACAACACTTTGATTAACACATTCATATACTAGAGCAGGGAAAGTCTGGAGTTTGGCTTGTGTGTGTGTGTGTGTGTGTGTGTGTGTGTGTGTGAGAGAGAGAGAGAGAGAGAGAGAGATGAATACCATACTAGGGCACAGTTGGCAGATTGATAATGGCTGTCAACACACAAAATGAGGCTCAGGAGGGTATTTTACCTCAATATGAGCTAGAATTATAAATAAAATAAAACTTTACAAACACAGCAACTAAAGTCATGGACACAAGCAAAGTGATGAATGGAATGATAGAGTTCATAACTCCTAGAGGGGACAGCTGAAGAATTTCCTTTTGGGCTGATTGTAGGTTTCCCCACTCCACTGAAACATCCAATTCAATATTCAATTCAATACTGATATATGAAATGCTGAATTCACAAACAATAAAATGGACCCTACCTTAGTTCAGGGCACTCTGGGGGTTTGCTGATACTCACTTACTATGGTGGCTGATGTTACCAAACATTTGATAAATATTGCTGTGAAGCTGACATTGCTGAGGTACTTTGCTGGCTTTTCTTTACTCATGCTTCTGTACTTTTACAGTACTTTTTAGCATTAGTCTGTAAACATCACATGTGGCTGTTGTTCAGTAAACATTACCTAAGCTCAGCTTAAAGTCAGTGCCTCTTAAGAACGAGAGGAGAGATGCAGTGAGCTAATTCTCAACATCTGAGTCACACACTCCATAGGATGGTGCAGGTGCTTTACTGTACTTGACTTTTTCTAATGGTTCCACGTATCAGCGTGTCTAGTCATGCCCCTCCTGGAATGCTCACAATTAAAGTACATGTGCTCAGATGAAGTGCAGGCTGGGAGTTCAGTGTTATTTAAAGAGGAACACCACCAAATTAGCACATAAATGTCAAATCAATAGTCACTGAGACTCAGCCTGTACATCAGGGGTTATCTTGGTTTGGGGTTAAAGACTGACCATTTATAAAGCCCCTCATTCCACATGTTGATTTGCATTTACTCAGCAGAGATACATGTTTTAGCATTATACTCCACTGAATGCTGGGAAATGTTTTTGCTGCTCAGTCCACACCAAGGATTAAAAGTCAAGAAATTTTGGCCTTTGCTACTTTCATTCATTCATTTTCTACCGCTTATCCCTGAGCGGGGTCACGGGTGGGGCCGGAGCCAATCCCGGCCGGCAATCGGGCGAAGGCGGGGTACACCCTGGACAGGTCGCCAATCCATCGCAGGGCCAACACATAGACAAACAACCACACACACGCACGCACATGCACTCCTATGGGCAATTTAGAGACACCAATCAACCTAAGCTGCATGTCTTTGGACTGTGGGAGGAAGCCGGAGTACCCGGAGAGAACCCACGCAAGCACGGGGAGAACATGCAAACTCCACACAGAAAGGTCCCAGGTGGGGCCCAAACCTGGAACTGTGAGGCAACGGCGCTAACCACTGTGCCACTGTGCTGCCCGCCTTTGCTACTTTGATCTTGATAATTCTTTTGTTAATCTGAGTCTTTTGAGCGACACTAAAGTGCTCTAGTCATTTTAATATGACCTTTGTTGAATAAATGCATATCTCCTGGTGGACTTTAGAAGATGTACCGTGCTTATTCAAAGGATGTTCAGTCAATGCAGATTTGATTTATTTGGCTCCTCAAAGAAACCCTTATTTCTTTTTTACAATAGGGTCAGAGGTCAAACTCAGCCTTAGATCAGCACTTCTGGAGCTCCTGGCTTTTCAGTATTATGCCAGAGGACAGTTCAGCCTAATGAATGGGAATTGATCTCATGTCCTCGTCTCTATGTTTAGTAAGTAAAACGTGCTCCTACATGGAAATCTGGCCACAGTCATGTTTTATGCCAACACATTTATATCTTTAATCTCTATCTGGTAACAGGCATTTAAGAAACCATTCTGAAGATTAATGTTTGAACTTACCTTTACTTTACCATCGTGCAGTTATCGTTTCTCATTCTGAGCACACTCATTTGAGCTAATGCTGTTGACAGACCGAGCTGAAGGTGGAGAGAACTCCAGCCAGGAAGGCTTTCAGCTGGTCTGCAAAACCACATCTGCTGTATCGGCGGGGTGTGTCTACCCTTTGCGTTGTGTTCAGCATAGTTAATGGCAAGATTAACTTCAGCCAGAGTGTAAATACGATGCATGTCTCGCTTTATTATAGGGTCTTTTAGCTGGGGGTCTCTCCTCAATTCATCTTAAAACTGAGTTTGTAGGGTATATCTAAATAAAATCACATTATACGAACGTTCAACTGAGCTAAAATCTTACGTTAAATGACCTACACCAGTCACTTCACAAACCAGAAAAGCTTTTAGAAGCAGATTTTAATGTCAGATAAGTGAGCGCGATGAGGAAAATATAAACTAGATTATTCACAATGTAAATAATATTAACAAGAGTTCCACCTTATCACACAATAATGTGATGGAAAATCATAAACACTCCCCCTGACGCTGTCAAACGGCACTGAAGGGCTCGTGGTTTCCCGGAGACGCAGAGCGCAGCGCACCGCGGAGCGCGCAGCTACGGACGCACCTGAACAGTATGAGCGCGGTGTGACCATCACTGAGCTGGAAGCAGCTTCACCTGCCCCGAAACTACGCACATACTCCACTGGAACAGCTGCCACGTTGTCTCTGATGGTGAGTGGCAGAATCCGACGGAGCTTTTGTTGATGTGGAGCAACATTTCTACCTGTTTGGCGTTTCTTCTATACACCTCATCATTTCTTTTGGAGCTTTCATGAAGCCGCGCTTTTATTTTGAACGTTTAAACGGCGACTTTAAGAAGCCTGGAAACTCCGCGGGGTTGTGTGCGCGCTGCAAACTGAGCCCAGCCATAACTGCACTACAATGTCCCAGACCATCTGCGTGGGAAACTTGAAGGTATGCTGCATGTTGGCAGACGCAGACGTGCAAGCAAGCTGAAACAGATGGACACAAGCCCAGCAACACCCTGGGTAAGTCCGGCAAGTAGCAATAATAATTTTAATGGCTGTTTTTCCTTCTGTCTCATTGTAAACTTGTTCATTTCCTTTGTTATATCCCACTGGTTTTTCTTATATATAAGAAAAAAAGAACTCACCGGGTCTTTGGATTTACACAAATTATGCTGTTATATGCAACGCAATTCATTCATATTTCCCCTGTTAACATAATTCAAACAAGTTAACCCCAGAAGAAAATGATGTTGGTTTTACACATTATCATTGTGTGGGACCGATGTACACATTACAATCAAGTAAATCCAACAGTGGGTTGTAAAGGTGCTACAGGGACCAATGGTTCTGAATTATTGCTTTCACAAAGTATTTATGGTCATTTTTATTCATGTTGTGGCAATATAAATCTCCTGATGAGATTCTCAGTTAGACACAATGCACAGTTCCTATGGGGAGTCTTATCTTTGATTTAGGGTTATTTAGGCTTTTGACTCCCAGCAGCCTCAGCTTTTTGGGAGCTCTCTCTCATTGTGCTGCCTCTCTCTCAGCACGCCATACCTTTCTGGAGGATTTGTCCACAGATTCCAGGATTTGCCTGTCAGTATTTGAATAAAGGGTCACACCATGAGTGAGTTGGAAGCTTTTTACACAGCTGGCAAGTCTTTCAGAGGCATCCTCCTGTTACTTTCCTGTGTGGATTGTACATATAGTGCATGTGCCCTTGCCTCCCTGTGCCAGAATCATTAACCTGTTGATATTTCTCCTGTGATGTAAATTTACATACCAAAGTGCCAAAGCGTACACTGGTGATGGGCCCCTGAAACCACAGAGAACAAACTAATGAGAATAGATTATACCAAATATGACAGTCTGGTCTGGAACACTGTGGTTTTCAATACATTGTTCACCCTGTTCTCTCTGCAAATACTACAGCAGCTCGTGGTTGGGTGGGCAGAGATCCTGCAGATTCTTGGGTCACAGTAGCATGTGATGGGAAGCTTCTGTTTTACTTCTGTGTTTACAAAGAAACATAATGAGAATGTAAAGCAGAGAAAACAGAAGCGGGAAGGAGCCGTTCCACATTCTTGATGTGTTTGTAAGTAGGTGGATGTTTGTATTGTGTTGTGATCTCTAAACTCTCTGTCTGTCCTAATGACCGTATGTCCACATTCTCTGCACGCAGCCTCGCCATTAAATAGATCCTTTGCAGCATTTTATTCAGCCCATTATCTCCTCCTTCCTGTCTCACACTTTGAATCAACTGGCTGACACTGACTGTCAGGTAGCACAGGTTTAATTTTTAGTTAGACTGTCATGGTACTGATGTAAAGTGCGTGAGACTACAGTTTCCAGCAGTGATACAGGCAGAAACTGTATTGTGGGTTGGCCCATACAAAAATAAAAATGTATCACAAAAGACAATAAGCACAAGCACAACACTGCCTATACAACATGTGGTGCATAAGATTCCTCATAAAACCTGTCGGTTTTTAACCAGCCATCATTTTTGCACTATTTGTAGCAGCAGGCCAGTTTTATGTTTCTGGTATCACCTGACAGAAAGAATGTGGAGAAAGCATCTGAAACGCCAAATCACACTGGCTCTCCAGTGTACAGCGCTTATATAACCTGGGCAATACTTGCTCCTTCAGTACAAATGAAGCATATCGACAGAAAAATTGGAGAGTGTTAAAACAGAAATTACCTGGGGCAGGTCGAACTTCCTGAGCTGGCGCAGGAAGTACATCCTCTGCTGTGCCTTCTTGGTGATGGTCCTGATGTTGGACGTCCACTTCAGATCCTGGGAGATAGTGGAGCCCAGGAACTTGTAGGACTCTACTGCTGATACAGTGCTGCCAAGTATGGTGAGGGGGGGTAGGGTGGGGGGGCTCTTCCTGAAGTCCAATGTCATCTCCACTGTTTTGAGCATGCTCAGCTCCAGATTGTTGCGGCTACACCACAGGACCAGCTGCTCAACCTCTCGTCCGTAGGTTGACTCGTCACCGTCTCCTAAGAGGGCCCGTGCATAGGTCCCTGGGGAGTCGAGGTGTTGCAGGATGTAATGCAGTGTCATGTTAACTGCATCGTCCCCTGACCTGTTTGCCCTGTAGGCAAACTGCAGGGGGTCCAGCAAGGAGTCTACGGTGTCCTTTAGGTGGGCCAAAGGACTTCATAACTACAGATGTCAGGGCGACATGCTGTATTTCCCCTAAAAGTAAGTATGGTGACTCTATAGCTAGTGCTAATTTTGCTATCACTGCCTTCATTGTACAAATTTGGAGAAATGAAAAGTCACGTTAAACGGTGTCACTGGGGCAACCGCTTAGCCTCAGAGATCGCCCAGAATAAACATGATTTCAGTCAAATCATTTCTCACACTTTTCTCTAAGTCAGAAGAAAAGTGATTTCAAGATTTGGGGTGATATCTGGGGTAGCAATTACAGCTAGCTGCATAGTATGATCACCTAATCAGCCGGTCATCAAATCATCAGCAAGTTGACCTGCTACAGTATATTCCTGTGTAGTAGTTAGCTGCTACAACGGAGGCAGTGATAGCAAAATTAGCACTAGAGAGTCACCATACCCACTTTTAGGGGGAAATATAAACAATCAAAATTAAAACAATCAAAGTTATCCTTTAAATTCAGTTTTAATGCCTTTTCACTTTTTAAATAATGGCCTTTGGGCTATAGAAAATCTTCAGCTTGGATCACCCCATTGTTTAAACATTTTTGATTAAGGACATTGTGAATTGAGTCCATAATAAGGCATCTTTTTAGTGATAAAGAACCCAGCTGGCCAACCATATTAACAGTTCCTGTGACTTGTAAGGTAAAAAGTGCTCTCCATTTTCACCTCTCAGACTCTTATGTATGTGATTATGTCGTGAGAAGTACACTTTACATGATTATTGCAACTCAAGAGAGACATTTTGCATCATTCTACATTATGAAATTGTCTCTCTGCTGATTGGAGAGCTGCTTCTGTATGCAACAAGCCTTATTGTTCTTGTATTTTTGAGGACCTGCTGTCACTGATAAAAAGTTGCTCTGACGACACCAATCAGTCTGATTTAGCAGCGATCAGGTGATAGTTAAGTGTCTTTCAAGAAGATCTCTATTTACAAAAATAGACATCTGCTTTGAGCCTTTTACAGAGATGAAAACTGAATGGATGTGGGAAGGCAAATCAGTGATGTTAGGTTGCAAATTTATGCAGAGTCATGTAAATTATATTTGCATGAGAAACTGGTGGTGAAGGAACAATGGCGTTTTAAAGTATTCCATCTTCTTTAGATGCTGTTTCTGAAGAAAAAAAGAGAGAGTAGTCACTCGATCCACCTTGAAAGTATTTCTTAAAAGAAGAATCTTAACCCTTCAGGTCTGAGGAAGGAAACAGAGCCTGTGGGATGTTTTTAGTGGACGCCTTTGTCATAGATTTCAGCATCTGACACACAAGCACAGACACTGAGAGTGACCGGTCTTTAGGAAAAGCCTCATGAAATGTGGCCTCATATGCTGTACTCGCTTTGCCTATTGAGGATGGGAGGAATGTTCCATAAATGCTTGAAATGAAAGAAAATGTTCCATATAAAATCAGATGCAATAGGTAAATTGTTGCATTAATGGCCTTGTTATGTAAATAAGAAGATTTGTTTATGTGTATGAAAGCCTTGCTTGTATTTAGTTTTTTTGTGCCTTAATATCAAGGACATACACTATTTAGTACATTATGTCATTGGTTTGCTCTTAGCAAATACTGGATGTGTGCACTGCCTGCAGTCCCTTAATATGTTTAATTTTACTAAGAGTAAACAGCTAAGCCAGCAGTCCTGTTTAGTTAGTTTAGTGCGTTAGCATGCTCATAATTTACTAAGTAGTACCAAACAAAGTATAGCTGGGGCTGATGGAAAAATCCTGAGTATTTGCTCATTAACCATAGTATTGGAAAATTACATTTTAACCAGTTGATAGTACTACAGTGGGTTATTTGAAATATAACAATCTTATAACAATATATAACAATGTTATATACAAGTTCATAAAATCACAGTTATAACAGTTGATTCATAAATATATGTGTACAAAATTTCAGACAGTTGCTGAGCAAAAATATCGACCTCATGGTTGATGAACAAGTCAGAACAAGTCAGAGAATCACTAAACTCATATGGATTAATCCTCCTGGTGTCTTGATTATCTGTAACAAATTCCATGGAAACCTGTGTAATTTTTTATCTTAACCTCAAACACGAACCTAATAGTGGCGCTAGATGATAATTCTGGGGATCACCAGAGTTATTAGGGTTTGTTCAATGGCAACCATTATTGTCTGAACAAACGTTCATGGCAGTTCCTCCATTAGCTGTTGAGACATTTCATTATGGTCCCAAACTGTGGCCCACTGCCATTCCCAGAGACATGCTGCTAGCATGGCTAAAAGTAACACTGACCATTGTAATTTCTTTTTCCCACTTTTGTTGGTCCTTTGAATACATTCTGAGAGTGCCAGACTGTGGGCAAACAAGTGTTTCTGAGAGGACAATTATAACTGGATTATTCAGTTCATTTTTATGAATCACTGTACAGTTACACATTCCTGAAAATAGCTGCATCAGGAGTGTTATCCTTCTAGCTCCTAATGCAGCCTCGAGCTGCTAGCCTCAAGCAGAGATGAGGAGTGAGTTACAGAGGCCTGGCACTGTAAGCTCACTGCTTTCTAACGCCACACTTCCAGATTTTTTTTCATTGTCAAACCTGTAGTCTTCAGCCCCACCGATGCAGACTCAAGGTGACATTACTTGAGGGCATTTGTCAGACTTTGCACAGCTTATTTGGAGTGCCTCTTTTATTCTTCCTTACATGGTGGGTTGGTTGGATTTTGCATAAACATTTGTGATGGTGGTGCAGTGTTTAGCACTATTGTGTCACAGCAAGAAGGTTCCAGGTCCATATCTTGACCGGTTTTTGTGTGGAGCTTGCATGTTCTCCCCATGCCTATGTTGGTTTTCTCCAGCTTCCTCCCTGAATGCAAAGATATCCAAAGATAATTACTGATTCTAAACTGTTCCATAGGGTTGCATCAGGAAGGGCACTGCATACGCGGACCACAGTTCTCCACTGTGGCGACCTTCCTGAAAGAGAAAATGGAAAATTCTGTGCTGTGATAGCCAGGAGATAATTAGCTTTACTTAGCATTAAACCGAAGGCTAGCCTGTCTTTGACCAAAGGCTATAAAAATCTCCCTACCAGCACCTCTAAAGCTCAATAAAACTCCTTTCATGGCAACCGTGACTTTGCATTACTGTATAATAATTGTCCTCATATAGAGACATTGCAGTTCTCAACATTCGACTTCACAGCAAGAACTCGAATTAGTATTTCTCAAACTGTTGAACTTAATGACACCTAAATATTGTTGCCTTAATCTTGCACTTACTTCCATGTGCCTTTTTTGACATTACTCCTTGGTGGTTTGAACTACTTAAAGACTTGAAATCATTTTCCCTGTGCTTCCAGTGTCATGCTCCATGAACTGCTCCTGTCAGAAGCACTTTGCTAACTCGGTGTAGAGGTTCTGCTCTCTGACCACTTCCTTCTGAGGAAACGGCCTGTTTCATAATGACCGGCCTCACAGCAGAAGAGCAAACTCTGAGGAAAGCTGCAGAGGTCCCACTCCTAATTTGTTGTTTTGATGTGGCCAGCATCCTTACAGGAGCTCCACTGTCTCTGGTCCACTTCAGCCTTAATGAGTAGAGTATTACCGGCCTGTGTAATCAGTAAGGTTGCGGTGGTATACCGGTTTCACGGTCTGCAAGTTGACAGTTATCATACCATGCACATTTGATTATTACCGATAGTGAAGAAAAAAATCACGATGCGTATGTGCCTTTCTTCCCCAACTGCCTGTCAGACTCCATCGCGGGTGCCACATGCACACATGCAGCAGACAAATGGCCGAGAGAAAGAGGCTGAAATCACCAAACTCCATCCACCAAAAAAGAAATTAAAATCGGCAGTGTGGGATTAGGTTGATAGCTTAAAAACATGAACACCATCCCTCCGTACAGGTCAGAGTATGTGTCCCGTTTGTAACTTTAATCCCAAACAATAAATATCAGTTATAAAATGTGCTATAAAAATAATTCTCCACATTGTCTGTTCGTTGGTTAATATTTGAAAGAACTGGCACTGATCCTGATCTGATCCCGGAAACACACACAAAGTTTCCCGCCTCACATAAATGAGTACTGTATGTGTGCTACACTCTCGAGCACCTACAGTAAGTTAACAACTAATTTGATAATTGTTTAGAGCTTTTGTTCCACCATTTTCCCTTTTCTTTCTCTTTTATTCTACTCCAACACTACCATGAAGTGCATCCATGGAGAAATATTTTCAGTTTCACTTTCCCTTTGCTACTTTGTGCCACTTGTTCTTTCTTTCCACAGATTCTTGTTGCTGAAATGTTTTCACAACTACCATCAGAAGAACAGTGGATAAAACACACAGAAGACTCTCAGACACAGCAATAGAAAAAGTTATTACATAGCTGTGCGTTATAGTTATTATTTTAGTTTTTGTTCTTAGAAATAAAATGTAGACAGCCTCCTCATATAGTTAGAAACACACTGATTCAAAACAATAATACATTTATAAAGCAGATGTTTGTTCATATGAAATGATAAACAAATAAACCATTGCCACATATATTAAACACTGAATGTATGTTAACATCATATCTTGCATATAACAGTTGATGCTTTCCTTTAGTTCATATTTTTGGCCCAGTGTGCTGTGATTAGCTCTACATTGTGAAACAGGGCTTTAAATTGTTTCATTCCACAGCCTGGTGATGCAGAAAATAGAAAAGTAACCTTATTAATTTCTTGCATTGGGTTCAAGCCACAACATGGTATTGGGTTTCATTCTTTTGAGCTTCCATTGTAATCAGACTGCAGAGAAGTTGTATTTGACATTCCTCTCTAAAAATAGACTGTTTTGACATGTGTGTCTTCTTCACCAGACAAAGACACACATGTTTATTTCTGAGTTCTGTCTTCACATCTGATGGGAAAGGTGACATCTGAAGCATGTTGATCACAATTTATCATTGACCAAGTTCTTCTAACAGCCTGATGATGTGAAACTTACAGTAGCTCAACCAAATTCATCAGCACATATTTGCAAATGATTTGATTCTAGAAACCCGGCGACACAGTGATCACTTGCTGTGCTAGTTGGTGATCTACTTTTCTGTTCTCAGTACTCATTTCCTCTGCGTGTGTCTTCTTCACCAGACGAAGACACACATGTTTATTTCTGAGTTTTCACATCTGATGGGAAAGGTGACATCTGAAGCATGTTGATCACAATTTATCATTGACCAAGTTCTTCTAACAGCCTGATGATGTGAAACTTACAGTAGCTCAACCAAATTCATCAGCACATATTTGCAAATGATTTGATTCTAGAAACCCGGCGACACAGTGATCACTTGCTGTGCTAGTTGGTGATCTACTTTTCTGTTCTCAGTACTCATTTCCTCTGAGGTTAACATTGTCAAGACGGCTTGCTATTGGTCAGTGGTGCAAATTCATGGGTGTGTGTTTGCTTTGCCTCCAGGAGCAGATCTAGAAATTGATTAATAAATGATTATTCCACTATCCCGCTGGAAGGAAATTAATTAATTTCACCATTTTAATCACTGACTTGTTATTTCTGTCCCACAGAAACATTTTGTGTTACTGAATGGGTGACAGGCTCCCAGTCACCCCACACACCTTGTGAAGCCCCCCTCCCATCACGTTGTGCAGGACAGGGCCTGCTAGCAGAGTGGCAGGGATGTACCAGGAGGTAGCCTTCCTGGCAGGCAGGACCGAGCACCATTTCACCACCTTCCACTTCAACCGCATTGAGAACCCACAGGAGGTCACCTCTAAGAAGGGTCTGTTCTACAAGCGAGCCCAGCTCCTACTCCAGCCTCAGCCCCTCCAACAGGATGGAGATGACATTGGCCTGGCTGACGGGGCGGCCATTATCAATGTGGGGGGCATCAAGTACCGCATTCCCTGGTCAGTCCTTTCAGGAGGAGCTGCTGTACTGGGGGGTGGAGGAAAACAACCTGGACTGGTGCTGCCTCAGGAAGCTGTTGCTCAGGCAAGAGGAGTACAAGGAGCAGCAAAGGCTGGAGGAGGAGGAGGCCGAGCTCACCTCGCCGCAGTCCTGTGAAGAGGGCCAGCAGCCTCCTGGAGCGGGGGCACAGGAAGACACCTTCACGGAGGGCTGCATGCGAAGACTGAGGGACATGGTCGAAAACCCCCACTCTGGCCTGCCAGGGAAGATCTTTGCTTGTCTGTCAGTACTGTTTGTAGCTATCACCGCTGTGACCCTATGTGTCAGCACCATGCCTGATCTCAGAGAGGAGGAGGAGAGGGTGAGTTCACAAGTGTCTTCCAATTTCAATAATAATGTTTTTTCTTTAACCTTCAGATCCAGTTTAAATTATCCAAACTCATATACTGTATGGTTTCCAAACTTAGTGTCTGGAATGAAGTCTTGACAAGTGGCAGTGTTGGGCATCGAAGTCATCTAGCATCCATGGTGCAAAATAAAGTATCTCTGACTTTTGAGGGTCAAACAGGATCCAGTTATCATTATTAGAAAAGCAAAATAAAACATACACTAATGTAACATGACATATTATGACTTTCAGAGAGTAGAACTGTACAATCTCTGTGGCATCTAATTGCCGACAAATGTTAGAGTCAACACATTTTCATGATAAACACCATAGTAATGGCCTAACTATGAAGGGAAGGAACCCCGGTCACAGCATTTAATTTTTTTCAGCTAAGTGATGTGTGAGCTTCAAAACTGCAACAGTAGAATTCAGCTAATGCTTGTGCAGGAGACCATACACTGAGTCCTCCTCGGCTTTATTGCAAATCTTTGTGACAGAGGCAGAGACGAAGGCTCAAGAACAATGAAGCTTCCTCGCCATTCACTTGAATACCACATTATTGCATAGCTCCCCTCACTGTTGCAGCAGCATGCATTTCTTCATAGCACCATGCTCTCCAGTGTGTGTGATAACGGACATTGCATACACAACATGAAGATGGGAAAACATATTGAAATGAATACATGGTGTTCTGAATAGATCTGGATTTGGTCTATAATTGCAAAATCCCACAGATATTTTTGATTTTACTTGATCTGCTTCCAAAAATGAATATGAAATAGGCTCTAATGATTATGAAACGAGCTTATTGTTGCTCTATAACATGATGATTAAGCAAATTGTAGCCATGAAGTCATAGTCTGTACTGTAAAAGGCTTGTTTATCCAAACATTTTCTAGACCAGCTGACCAGTAAACAAAACGGGAGCTGTTAATGGAAAATAATTTAATTTATAATATAGTTCATTGTCCATTTGATGTAGCATTTAAATATATGCGTTTTAAGTAGCCTACTATGTCAAATACAGCCTACACTCCATTTTTGAAATTGCAGTGTAACTTTGATGCGACAATCCAAACATTCTGAGTGTACAAAAACACTTTTCTATGAAAACAAGACAAATGTATAACTTCTGTAGGGAATGTGGGAATGTCCACTGCCATCTCCATTGTTCCAGCTCCAGGTTGTTATGACCACACCACAGGATCAGCTGTAATTTAGAAGAAATGCCTAGGGGAAGTGGTTCATACATTCACAGCTCATTTATGTTTCTGTGCTCAACCACATTTCTAGAGAGAGAACATTGTCTGCCCAGAAAGTTGCTAGATTTGTGGCTTGAAGAAAAGTTGTGAGTTTTTCACAGCTGTGTTGTCACATTGAGGTTTTAGAGCCTTGGTACCATTGTGCCTATAGCAACCAAAACCTGGCTGCACCGACAGTATTTGGCAACCCAAAGTGTAGCAGTATCCTACACACTGCACAGAAGGACCCTAGGAAAACATAGTGTGTTTTCATATTTGAAAGAAATACTGTTTCAACAGCACATCCTCATTCCAGCTCCAGACATTAGATTGGTATCAAGTTTCTCATTTCACTGTCTGAAAAAAAGCACAAAATGCTGAACTATTCTTTTGATTGCAGAATACCCTCAAGAATCTTTATACTGACAGTTTAAAGAAAACATGGCTGACATACCAAAGCTGGAAATTATTAGGTAAAAATTGTATCTGCAACTTACAGTCTCTGGTCTCTAATTTGGTACGAAAGTGAGAGCAGAGCATATCCACTTGCTGCTGTGTTTCACTTTCATCTTGCAGGAAGAGAAATATTCCTTCCTCAGGCTTTTGTTCCCACTAACTACACATGTTGTCACGGTCCATGACATGTAGAACAAAAAAGCCTTTTAAAGCTCCATGTCTACCTCCTAAGTCTTCTTATGTCCAGCCTTACCTCAGAGATTTCCAAAATCCTCCGAGATCTGGATCCCGAGTATCTTTCTATCACGCTAATTCACCTCTTGAGTGACATTATCAGAGCAGAAATATGACTAATGAAGAGCCCTTCATCAGCAGGCTGGGACGGGGGTGCTAGCATGAAGTGCGTAAGGTTCAAAAGCAAAATCAGTCAATAAAAACAAAGTGGCTGAAAGCTGAACAAAGAATCATCGTCTCATGTCAAATGAATAATGTCATCTGTCATCACACATGTCATTACACTATGAATCTGCAGCTTTATCTATGTGAATAAGGAGAGCGAAGAGTATGATTAAAGACACACTATGTCTCAAGTCATGGACAGCTGAAAACAGTCACTGTGGCACCAATTAACCACCCAGAGAGCCCTGAAAAGCGAGTCCTGCTCCTCCTCCAAGGGAACATTAGGTGGTGGTGGTTCATTAGGAGTGAGAACCCAGTGTGATGGGAAGCAACCTAAAAACACAAGGGTTTATGGGTGTAATGAGGTGGCTGTGTCATTTCTGAAAAACCTAGGATGACAAAATGAAGGGAGGAGAACCGCAGCTTGCCACTTCCTCACCACGGCCATAAACACTAGAGACGGTAAATTAGAGCAAAGTGCCATCCCTAAATGCCAAAGTCGCTTAATGTGAGGCGACACATTAAGAAAACTTTGTCTACCTAAAGTATTTTGACTACACATGGTAATTGGGCCATGTGTACATAAATGAATCAGCAGAAAAAGAACTTTTTCACAGCGTTTCAGAAAGAAAAATAAAAGAAAGATCTTGCTCTATAATTTCCTGCTCTTGTGTCTCTGGCAGTCAGGGCTCAGACAGAACTGGCTTACAGCAAAGCACTTATGTAGCTGCACACTTAGATGAAATCCAACTCTATTTGGTGAATTGCTTTTACTAATTAACACATTTCTTTCAGTCAAATCCACCCACACATCCTCCTCCATTAGAAAGCATTCAAATGTCCATTAGGTTTCATAAGTGGCCATTTACATCTGTGTTGATCTTCCTCATCTAATGAAAGTAATAAAATGATCATTTCCTCAATTAACCATTTCCAGATTGAAAAACAATTAAACATTCATAAAGTTACATGCACTGTGCATATTGCACTGTGTAGATAAATAGAAAACAAGCAGACATATTTCTGAGACCCCTGAAAAATTAATTTTGAGACTTTCAGTGGGTCCAAGTTGTCACCCCCCCCACCCCATTTCACACACTGGTTTGACTATCATTTCTTTTTAAATTGTGTTTCTGAACATTAATGAATCCAAGTCTATATTCACCCTCCCTCTAGCTCTGTTTTGTTGTCCTCACCAACCCTCAAGGGAAATATGCAAGCAGTTTAGCAGCTAAATGCTACAATAAGTTCACCAGCTTACTTTGGCTTTTTGTGTGGGTGAAAACATTGCTATAAGAACTGTGACAGTGAACCCAAACAGTAAAGCTGTGGGTCATAAAACAAAAATCAAGAGTTGAAAATGCTAAAATGCTCAGTCAGGCTAAGTGGAACTGCTGAGTCAGTTGATGGTCTCTGTGTTTTTACCACTAGAAGCAACCCATTTGGCCCACTGGTTATATACGAAACAAATACTGATTTCAGCTACTTAAACAACGTGCCCGCTCAGCTGGGACTATTTCACTAAAAAATGTCTTATGCCAGGCATTCTGAGCATCTTAACATTTTTATTTGTGAATGAAGGCCTGTTATGAAAATGTCAGACGTGGATTCTGCTAAATTAAATTGCACTGTGAATCAGGAGGGCAATGCAACCGGAACCCAGGAAGCGGCCATCTTTATGCACTCGGTTACTTGAGCTGATGAAACCAGAAGTTTTTAAGGAGCTGCCTGTGATGGAAAGCACTTAGCATGTGTGCCTAATCTAATGTAGCTCTTAGAAAAACATTCAATTCCTGGGAGATCCTTCTCTCCCCGTCTGTCTCGCACACAAGCAAATTTTCAAAAGAAGCTACAGTGCATTTCACATTCTATGGTCCCTCGCCTACACTTGTTGATTGAATAGGGGATTAAACATCTGTTTTGTTGAGGTCTTCCCTCAGAATTGCTTATGCTGTTCACATAAGCACCTTTGAAAACTGTGTTCTTGTCCCATTTATCTCCCATGAGAGCCCTGGCTGTGGTGTCAGCAACTCTGCCCCAAAACCTTCCACACAGGTGGAGGAGAAACATGTTAATGCTTAATGCAAACAATGGCAATTTTGTCTCAATCTGTGCAGAAAATAGGAGGTGCACATCACTCCTTCCTCCCGACTGTGAGTGTGACATACAATGTTCATACTCAGGGAACTGTACAGTCCATCAGAGTGGGAATAGTGTTTGGCAAATCATTTCTGGTAAGTCAAGGTGTTATTTCCTTCCCATAGTCCAAACGAGGTGGGTTCCTATGCTGCAGTTTCACTGCATATCTTCCCTTTGGGTGTAAAAAAGCTTGAATAGAAATGCTGCAAATTTGGGGATGGTGGTGGTGGAGACTTGAAATAGCCTATACACAAAACTTTTTTATGTTTTGCTGAGGTGGAAGAGTTGCCGAGTCTGTGTGTAGAATATCTTTTTTGTCTGGTCTTGACACGAGGCCAGACTGTTGTTGTACAGTTCTAGAGTTTCATGAATTTCTTTTATTTCAAGCACTGCTCAGCCGTGATTGGCTGCACACACAAAGGTTGGGTCAAAGTTCATTAAACACACTTGGCTGGTCACACAGCTTTTGCAACACAACACACAAAAATGAGAAGACATGCTTAAAAGCTGTTTTCCTGCAGTTATGGATTTCTAGTACACAGGCAGAGTGAACACATTATTATATCAGCACAGAAACAAGAGAAAAAGTCTGTCAGTCAGGTGTCCAACTTGTCTCTCTTTCAAGCTATCGGTAGCATTTTTTACTTCCATGGCTACAAGCAAGGTCTATAACAGTTTTTCTTACATTTTAGCCACAGTGTCTTGATAAACCAATGGTTTTCAAGGAACTTGCTCCAGGGACCAGACGATCTTCAAGATGAGGGACACAATCAATTGGTAGTGGAGGCAGCACTACCTCTAGTGAGCTAATCTGTTAGCAAATACTGTCATCTCTGGGTTTTACAACTGTGCTTAATATGTTTCTATAAAACACAATTTCTATAAAATTTATGTTTCTATAAAACACAATGTTCCATTCTATGTCAATAGGAACTGACTGAAAAAGTGATGTTTGCTGATTTTGTACCAGGGTTCACTAGTTCCTGTTCTAATCATCATCCTTTTACATTTTACAGTTTAAGATAGAATAATCTGCCTGCTATCAATTGAAACAATGCCCAGTAATACCCAGTATTTTTAATAGATTTATTCTAGTGTAACCACAAAGGAAGCACTTTGCTGTGCAGAAATGATGCACGATACTGCGTCAACAAGGACTTGAGGATACACTTGTGCCAAAATAGAATCAAAACACAGAGACAATTTGGAGTCTCAGGAGGCGGAGCTTTCAACTGATGTCCAGATGTTCTGCTCAAGGGGAATATCACTATCACAAGTCATTTTTGGCCCAATTACCTTGCTCATGAATGTTAATATAAATAAACTCTGTCTGTAATGTTCAAGTAAAAGCTGTTTTAGCTGACTGCTTGCTAAATCACAATAGACCAAAACTCAGAACTAATTTTCGCTAAAAAGAAACAAATCTAAATGTTAAAACTAGACAGCTGTTACTCATTTACTCCCCCTCTGTCCTTTCTATCCATCCACTACATAGGGCTGTAGTTTGCAGTGAGAGCATACACTTGTTAGACAACAGCTATCAATATCTAATGTGCTTTAGGTTAGATTAAATGAAACTGTTATGACCACCATGGAGAACCTGGGTTGTTACAGTAGCAGGAGCAACAGGATATAAATAACGCTGTATGGACATGAAGTACAGAGACACTGTGTTGCAGGTTGAAGTGGATCGCTTCAGTCATATCTGGTGTACGGACAAGACAATGCATTATGTTGTGCAGAACCGCTAATACACACTGCAAGCTATTAGCAGAACAGTACTGTAGGTCACATGACCACATTAAGGGGGCTAAACGTCTGCTCTTTTACAAAGGGAAGAGCATGTATATATTGTAAAAACCGCTAAAGACTGTGAATTGCAAGGTAAGGAAAGAAAATAATTTTGCCCCAGAAAGAACAAAAGCACTAGCCATCAAGTTATCCTGTCCTTCCCAAAGAAATGACTATAATAAATATATACCGACAAGCAGCAAAACTGCTTGGGTCGAGGACAGTGTGAGTTATGACATTTTCAAGCTATTGAAAAATAAATAAATCTGTTAAATGATTTAAAAATGTATCAGTCTCAGCTGTGGTGGTGAATTAGACCCCTGCCTGCTTCTCACCAAAGAATGTTTATTAAAATCTTTTAAAGTTTCCAGACAAAGTAATCATAATTTTGTAATTATTGAACCTGAGTCTGAGTGAGATTATTTGTATGCTAATTGAGTTTCAGCATCATACAAACACAAAGAAGTAGTGACAAATGTTTCCAAACTGCAGGCGACAGTAAGATAGCCCACTTTTAATGACAAACTGGAGGAATTACTTATAAGATTTTATTATTTGGCCACTGTCTTCTGAGTGACCAAGCTATTAACTTAGTGGGAAATTTGGTTTTATTTCTTAGAATTTGTGTAAAATGACTTCTGTCTGCTGCCATTTCTCCCTCAGGCAGGATTGTCTTATCATCCTGCGCTTCAGATTTGCTGTCTCCAGTTTTACAGGCATCCTGGTAACCTGCAGTAATCTCAAACCAAATGTCACAGGATTTATACTGAATGAAAGTCACTTTAAGGTTGTGGGAGAAGAAGTAAGATGAGGATAAATAAAAATACTACAACATTTACAGATGCAGTAGACATGTATGATGACGATAAACTGTAGCAGGTTGGGTACAGTGGCTACTAATAAGGTGGCTGTGGCTCAGAAGGTGGAGCAACTCGCCCACTAATTGCAGGTTTAGCAGGTCGATCTACGGCCTTGGGTAAAACACTGTACCCCAAATTGCTCCCGATGGCCTGGACCAGCAGGGTACACCCTGTTAGTCTGTCAGTCCTGGATTAACTTAATCATCTGTGCCATAGAAAAAACACATCCATGAAACACACCATTAGGTGATATGTTTCTTCATTAGCCAACACCAGACAGAGCATGAGGAGCTAGCAGAAGGTAAATAAAGAACAGAGCTCATGTAAAATCTGACGCGCGCATGCACAGTCGACTCAGACTCATGCTAACTTTATGGCCGTTTGGAGCCTTTGGGCCAACATCATTGCATCTCCGGTTTCAATGTGAAAACAGTGCAGCGGTGTGTTTGCTTGATGTGTTACTGGAGATTGCTGAAAATACTATTAATATAGTCGATGACTGGCCTTATCCTTTAAAAACACAACCAGTTCAAAACTGAAACCGAGGCTTAATGTTTAAATCTTTTATTTCATCTCAGGAAAGGAAATGCTTCTTTTCACATCAACCTTAGTAATGAGAAAGATTGCTATTGTTCTGTAAGAAGACGCTTGTTTTGTGAAGGGGCACATTAAGATGGTTTCTGGAAGAGAGGAAAATGCTGAAGCTCAGTCTGTGCAACAGAACAAACACAAACACACACACAGAGACACTGAGCACACACAGTGGAACCCAGTGAGGTGAACAAATGAGTGTGGTAAACAAATCCATTAAAAGCCTGGGCGTGCCGAAGACAGACCCAGCTCGGTACTTGAAGTCCATCTGTTTGTTGAATCACAGCACTCCAACTTATCTGTGGGCTTCAGAGGGGAGCTGTCACTACGGTACATGCATTGCTTGATGGGGTCAGAGTTCCCTAATCAATGAGATGGATAATTGTGTGCCTTAAACGTGATCCTCCACGGGCCTGCATACATCAGAGGCTGCTGCGTGTGGAGACGTGGCGGGAGGCAGTGGAAGACGCACTCAACCAGAAAGCATCTGACAGAGAACAGTACAAATACACTGGTGATATTCAAGGAGAGGCATGGCATCATTTACAAATGTGTCACAAGCAGACAGACTCTCTTGTGGATGCTGAAGAGTAGGAAGACAGAGGGAGAGTGAAACATCCAAGTTACTGTAGCGTGTGAAAATGATTGAGCTCCTTATCATTTATATTTAAACTTTGTTGTTTTGGCTTCAGACTCATATTATTTTGGATATGAAAGGACAGCATGTGGTTAGAGGGTGGATTTTAGCTTAAATGTGATTCACTGAGGTGCAGCAGCACATCATGTCCTGTGGTACTATAAGGAAAACTGATAAAGAAAAGTACTTTTTGTAGCTCCCAGTGAGCTCTGTCACAGGAGCACGAGGACCCGATGATGGACTCCAATCACACAGTCACAGCTGACTAATATAAGATGGAAAAGGGTTAGACAGAGGAACAGAAACTATGATAATGACAGTCTCTCTAGCATATAGGCTCTGCAGAAGGCAAAGGCTGTTTACTGTACATAATATAATATTATTCAGCCACAATAATCTGTCCAAATGCTTTCGCCATTCTAAACAGAGAACGTGTTTTTTGTTTTTAAATCTATGGTCCAAATTGGCTGAAACTCCCCTCAGACTGAAGCTTACAATCTGTGCTCTTCACCTACTGTATTATTTCACATTTCAAAATAAGATGATGCCAAACTTTAGGCTTGTTAGCAGCTGCTCAGGGACCTACATGGCTGTGTTGAAGCAGACGTCTCATTCCCTGTTAATTTTAATTTCATTCTGATGTGAATCTAACAGGAAATAAGATGTACTGTATGTGTGTGCTCTGTCCTCACTCCCCAGAAACCAGGCTGCGAGAGGCATGTGATTACTTGTGTTCATTAATCACTGCAAACAATAATTAGCAATAATATTTAACTTTGTTTATTTAAAGTCTGTCTGGGGCTGCTGCTCCTGTTGTATCATAATCAGTTATGAAAAATTCACAATATTTTTTCAGTGTAAATTTCTTACTAATTTAATTTAAGCATTTGAGAATAAGTGAGCTAAACGTTTTTTAAAAAAGGACTAATAATGCCTATACAACAATAAATTCACAGTTCAGTATGTGTTCAGACTGTTTCAGACAGGTGCCGATTGAACTGTAGGGTCATTTTGGAGGCTATCACATTATATGGACAGATGCTATCATATTGTCCTCCCTATTCATTCTATGATGCTAGGCTAAATAAAGAAACATCTCACTGTGCTGTAAACAGTACAGTTCAACAGCAGCACAACCTACAGCCTTCAAAATCATCCTACAGTTGAATCAACATTATTGCATTGGAGAAGGAGGATTTATTGCAGGGCTTTTTCATCAGACAGAATTAATTATAGTGTAGTGTACTTATTAAACTGCCAAATGAGTGTATTTTAATGGCTGTCAAATTGAAGTTTTCTAATAATAATTTCATTCATTTTTGGAGTTAGTCCCCTCTGTGGCCTGATTTAAGATTTGGCCCTTGGCTGATGGTTGAAAATCAAAGCTGAACATTAGTATTATCTTTTTGTCAGAGAGCCACAGATGATACCTGGAGAGAACATTGTAGGACACTATACAAAAACACTAGGAAATAATCTGGGCTGAAGGTTGAAGGAAACTGGTACCTTGCAAAGTAAAGCATTTTACTTTTTAACCACTTTTCCCAAATTCATCACTGAAAATGTACTGTCAAGACATTCACCTACTAATCACTACAACAAATCTAAAAGGCTCTGCTCGGTGAAATCAATGTTACTAAATAGAGGAGAGGATGACACTGATTATTTACACTAGTCCTCCTGGAGAAGTTTTCATCAGATTCCATCCAAGGAGAAGTGAGGCCTCAGCACTGATGGAAGTGAAACACAAAATAGGGTAATACGTACAGTAAGACCCACACTTGTATGTCTTGTGTATCACATCAGTGACACCAGCTGCTTGTTATTCCATCCAGACAGACTCTTGAAAGAGGTCAAAATCATTTACTGACTTTTTTTTTAAATGAAAACAGTCCAGTGACTGATTTTCTCATTGCTTCATTACTGCAGCAAAGATATCATGAGACGCTATGAACTTTTTTTCATCATGAATTTATTTCCTCCGATGAAACAAAACATGTTACCTCCTCCTTCGGAACATCCTCCAGCTTTAATCTATACTATAAAACACTTTTAGGACCAACTGATTCAGACAGACATTGAAGGACACTGGCTGACCTAGAAGCTTTAAGGCTACAAACAACCCATAACCAGTACTGTCAAAAAGTACTTCTCATCTTGTCATCATGTAATCGTCAGGTTCTCAGATGTAAGGCAACCGCCATGTTTTATTCAAACCTAATTCTTCCATTCATGCTTATGTGGTTTTTATATTCACTATCCAAAGACGATGTATGTTTAGCTGTAACAAAGATGGCAGTGACAGTTTGCAGTGTTTCATATTCTGCTACTTTTTAAAGTCCATGTGCTTAGTGTTACAGTTTATTAGTATTATTATTGTTATTAGAGTTTTATTTCAGTTTTGGGAGCCTTCACTTTAGCAGTTTATCGCTGCTGTTTCTGCTGTGTGAGAAAGAGCAACTCCATTTTTGCCAATCAGTGATTTTCATGGTCTGTTATGGATTTGTAAGTTTGTTGTCTCAAAGGTAA
The DNA here is from genome assembly GCF_001952655.1 of Monopterus albus. NCBI lineage: Eukaryota > Metazoa > Chordata > Actinopteri > Synbranchiformes > Synbranchidae > Monopterus > Monopterus albus. Next base: position 98,742 of record NW_018128220.1, read on the forward strand.
AACCCCAAACTTCGTGTATAGTCTTAAAAATGCATGAGGCTCAATCTGAGAGGAGGACTTGTTTCCTGCTGGGGCCGTGAGCAGAGCTGTTGACCGAGCAAAAACGAAGGGAAATGGCTTGCTCACATTTTCATAGGTGCGCACATTCACATCTGGAGATTAAAAAGTTTTAAACATGCGTCAGGAAAGTTTTCTTGATTTTCTCCATATATTTTAATTAACCAACTTATCACACAAGGCAAAGGATATTTTTAGTCATTAATAAAACTTGAGTTAAAGCAGAAAAATGAAGCGTGTACTTAGACACTTGCTTTTTTCAGTCTCCTCCAGGGGTGACTTTGACTTAATAATCAAGTAATCTCTTATAATTAATTCTATTTTCAAATATCTATGAATCTCAGCAGCTTTGAAAAAAAGATTACCATTAAAAGGAAGAATATTTCAGCTGTGGTCAAATTCACAGTCTTAGCTATGATTGACACTGTTAAGACACTTTCTTACCTTCTGCACACACATGGCCTTCACCTCTAGATGAGTTAATAAAAACCTTAGTTTTATGCTTCATGGATCTTAGTGTTCTCTGTGTGTTGTGTTTTGTCCTGTGAGAGAAGAGACACACTGTTTTGCTGTGAGATCAAACATGGCAACCTCTTCTGTCAATGACAAACCCATGAATCAAATAGGCTTGGAAACAGATTCTGAATTACTGACTCCATGCTTCATCTTTACTTTGCATTTATCTGAAGTGTTTTTGAAGTTCAAGTATCTCACTCACACAACCTTGATGTGCTTTTTTTTTTTAACTCTGCAGGGTGAGTGCTCCCAGAGGTGCTATAATATCTTTGTGCTGGAGACGGTGTGTGTTGCCTGGTTCTCCCTGGAGTTCATTCTGCGATTCATTCAAACACAGAGCAAGTGTAGTTTCCTGCGTACCCCTCTAAATGTTATTGATGTGGTGGCCATCCTCCCCTACTACATTACCCTCATCGTAGACTCTCTGTCAGTGGGAGAGAAACCTGCAGGCTCAGGGAACAACTACCTTGAGAAGGTGGGGTTAGTTCTCAGAGTCCTACGAGCTCTACGGATCTTTTACGTGATGAGGTTGGCACGGCATTCCCTGGGCTTGCAGACACTCGGCCTGACAGTGAGGAGGTGCACACGTGAGTTCGGCTTGCTGGTGCTGTTCTTGTGTGTGGCCATGGCCCTTTTCTCACCCCTGGTGTTCCTAGCTGAGAGCGAGATGGGCGCCAAGCAGGAGTTCACCAGCATCCCGGGGAGTTACTGGTGGGCGGTCATCTCCATGACCACAGTGGGCTACGGAGACATGGTGCCCAGAAGCATCCCCGGGCAGGTGGTGGCGCTGAGCAGCATCCTGAGCGGCATCCTCCTCATGGCTTTCCCTGTCACCTCCATCTTTCACACCTTCTCTCGCTCCTATGTGGAGCTGAAAGAGGAACAGCGACGGTCGCTGAGGCAGAAGCTGGACTCACAGGACAGCACCAAGTCCCAGAACAGCGAGGACTCTCAGGAGACAGACAGTTATCATGGCCTCACAGAGGCCGCAGCCTCGTCCATTCACCAGAGGAAGTCCATGGCTTTGCACAGGACTGCTGAAATGAGAGCGTCCATGCAAACTTAGCTGTTCTACCCATCTGGGAAGGTGTAACACCCAGTACTGGGACTGCAAGGATGACAGCAGCAGGATTGTGAACAAGGAGGAGATTTGAGTGTGTGAAACGCTTGTATACCAGAGTTTTCTAGAGGAACTGCAGGCATCTTTCTTTCACAAATTTAACTTTAAAAGATGGGTAACCACACAATACTCATGATTAAGCTGCTGAGGTCAAATGAGATTAAAAACTGACTCAGTTCTCTCACTGACTGCGATCCAGACTAAATCTGCGCAAAAGGGAAATTTAATACCAAAACATTACATGTTGTTATTCAGACTAATAATTCATTTTTTCATGTAGCTGTATGTGAGAAGGTTGTTTGCTAAGATGTCAGACATGCGGTTTATTACTGCATCACCTCCATTCACTCTGTATTGTACCTGGCCAACCCAAACAATGTGTTGTTGGCGTGGCTCTGTTACATAAGTGTAATACATGTACATGATAATATCAGCACAGTTATTTGCAACAAAGCAGAACTAATTAATCTCTAACATAATAACACAAAACTAATTTATCTGCCAAAGGGCTACACAGTGTGTTGGGAGGTTTGGTTCACTGGAAAATGATGAGAGTTGATCATACCACTCTCATCTGCTTGATAGCTCACATGCCGATGCTTTAAAAGTTAAAATAGCTTGACATCTGGGGAAATGCAGTTCATTACATTTTTTATTTTTTTATTTTTTATTGCTATAGTCAGATGAGAAGATTGATATCACTCCAATGCCTGTGTGCTAAAAATGAAAGTGTGGCACAGATTATCTTAGTTTAGCATAAAAACAGGAAATGTAGGTAAGACCTGGGCCGTTCGTCCAAATACAGGTTTGACAGACATATTTATTTAGTAGGTTTTGTAGGAGAGAAGATGAATCCTAAGGAGTTTGGTGACCCTTAGAATTTTACAATGTGCTGTAGAGTAAACTAAGACTAATTGCAAGTTCATATTTTTCACTTTTTGGATATGATATCCCTTTTGATTATTATGATCGCTTTGAGAAATGGACATTACAATATGTTGGTGGACACAAAAATATTGAATAATTCTTTAATCTAAACAACACCAGTCAGAAGAGCAACCATCAAAAAGTCTGAGCTGTGATTTGATTGTCTTCAAAGTGGCTAGCTGGCTGTCAAATATCACCCATAAAGTCTAAACCAATTTCAGATATTACAAATATTTTTCAGTCCTAGATGATTTCCTCACATAAATGCAAATTCAGCACATCATTTTCTTTGACTTGAGTGCCTTGTACTTTGAAGTGACGCACTAAAAAAACCACGTACCCAAACTGCTGTCGGGTTGGAGCAGACAAAAGTAGAGTACCAGCTCAAGAGTGCACATGAGGTTCACATATTTTCAGTATACAATGCAGGTTGTGAGGATGTATAGTCTGCCAACTCTGAACTGCAGTCAGTGACTAAGTGAATCATTAAAAAGCATGACATTATTACACAGTGCACACTTAAAAATCACTGTATGTACAATATTTAGGTTTTAATGAAAGCATTGTTTTGTTGAGGAATAGATGGCGCAGTGACATCATTGCTATAGAAATCCAACTTAAAACTAATTTGTACTTTGCGTAATGAATCCATAGGGAATAGCTTTTTTGGAAAATGTAATAAAGATTTAAACAAACAGTCCCATGTGGAAAGGCTTTGATTTAGAAATGTATTACACACAAGGACACTGACGATATCTGAAAGGCAGTGTGTGCTGTATTTTTGCACTGAGAACATCCTAAAGTGGTTTGTGTGTAACTTGGTTCATGTTTTTATTCCACATCCATTAATAATAAATGAATTCTGTTCCCAGGAGTAACGCACTGTAAGCTTGATAAATACTGACAGTGCTTCAGTGAAGTGTTAAACTAAGAAGGAGCATGTTCTCCTGTTCACTGTTAGTGCTGTTGAGGTCAAACCAGAGATCAGGCTGCTAAAGGGAAAAAATAGGACCTGAGCTGAATTCACTTTATGGCTGTCATCATCTGTCACCTTACATTAGCTGCCAGTTACCTGTGGACACACCTGGCAAACACTAATTTATTTGGAGTAGGTGTATTACCAGCCCAAGGTTCATTAGCCCATCTTCATGTAGCTTTGATAAAATATCTGGTCCTTTAGCTGCTAAATGTTGCATTATGCTCACCAGTTAGTTGCTAATACTTATAGCAGCTTTAAGTATAAAAACTCCAAACATTTCAGCCTCTTCGGGTACTGTAGCACTGTAGTCACTGAGTTTAGTAACAAGTTATTGTAAGCAACTCTTACCTTAGAGGAGCATATCAGTAAGAATCCTCACTATCACTGCTGGTTTGATGAGATTTGAGGTGATAGCGCTATGTGCAGCACAAGGCACTGGAGGGTTTGCAAAACTTGGCACTAGAAATTCTACAGTTTTTACCACACTCTCTCGCTCCTGCTCGTTCACCTGGAGCACTGAGCACAGTTCAGATTTTTATTCTGAGGACTGTTGTCGATGAATTCTTGACCTTGATTTTAAATAAGAGATAAACAAATTTCTGTTAGTGAGGGCTCATGTGGCTGGCTGGAAATACTTTCTGTGCATATGCACAGAACTGTACTGCTGATAAGACAATTATAAATTCATACAGGTTGCTGTTTTCCACATGAATACAGCAAAATCTACAAAAATGGGGGAAAAGATGGAGAAATGTTATTCTAATCTGTAACAGGCAGACATGTCTCATAGATTAGGTAAGTGGCATATTGAAAGACTTTCATTTTGAAAATGCCGTTTCCTCCTTCTTGGCTGGTACATGTATTATCTGTCTCCTCCCTGTGCCAGTGGAGAGCTTGACGTGAGAGCCAAACACATTACAATTTATGTGCTTTACACTTCACATAGCATATGCACAAAGTCCAAAGAAGGACCACGGTTGGTGGACTTATCCTTCCCCTGACAGCTGATGACTGCCAGAGCTGCACTGCTGATGAGAGCAACAGCAAATGTCCGCACAACCGACACAAACATCTCCATCAAAGAAAACATGACGCAGGGTCTCTCTTGTCCTCTTTATTGGGTCACAATGCCAACTTAGTTAAAAAGTTACTGAGATGGACAACTGGCTGTTTAATTTAAAAAAGACACACAAACTAAGAAATATAACAAAAATGGCATAAAAACATACTTGTAACATTTCGGGTACATTAACACAGTAGGTGTGGGTTTCAAAGAAGTGACAATGCAAAACATGGCAGTTTCTATAGAAAGAAACATAAAATAAATTAGCCTAAAGAACACAAAACAAGTAGTAAAGTTAAAATCAGATACATGGAACGATACTGTGAAACTCTGTCATTTTGTGCTTGTCACATTTCTCGCCATACAACACAATGACCTGAATAACACAGTCTGAATAAAGAATATCTCCCACTGGCATTTGAAGATAATAAAAAAAGATAACAAAATAAATAGGTAGGCTAAATAAGTGTAAACAACAAGAAACCAAGGAGTCATCCACTATGTCCTTTTAATATTTAAGAAAAGAGAAATATTTAAAAAAAACTTTCTTGAGGCTGAAAAGAGGTCGACAGAATCAGGTCTGGTACGCTGAAGGACAGACGGTCATACGCCTCCTGGTTTGGCATTTCTCCCCCTCCCAAGAGAAAACAAATTACAAAACAATAACATAGACAACCTTCACTGGGGCTGCATTACGTGGCTGCTCTCCCTCTGAACAGGAAATTAATTTCTCAGGACAAAACGGGGAACCTGCCCAAAGGAGCAGCACAACACACTGATGTGTAACAGTAACAAGGGATGTTTCTGGACTTGGCCAGTCAGTGTTTTCTGGTAATATGATGGAGGGAAAGATATGATTTTATTGAGCGTATTCAGGAGTATCAGTGTGTAAAAACTATGTGAACTCCTCTAGAAGGACCATTCTTGTCAATGAGCTTCTTCATTTTGGTAATCAAAAATGATTTCCTCATACCTGGATCTTAGCACTTTAGTGATTATGTTTTTTTTTAATTACACATAAGAATGATGTTCAAAATAAAATCTAATATCAACCTGACTGCAGTTGATTGAATTCATGTGTTACAGGTTGATTTGTTTTTCCCATCCTGCTGATGCTGCATGAATGCAGCACAAAACTGTTAGAAATCATGCTTAGCTTTGAAAGAGCTGCCAGCTTAGCTGAATCAATTCAATGATGATACTATGTGTGTATGAATAAGTCCTGTTTTCATCCTACAGGTGTGTTTAGACTGAAGGAAAAGCAGTCTTCACCTGGGGTAACTTAGATAAATTAGACCACTGCAATCCCTCTTTATTCTCCTGAAAACCTACCATAAAAGCAACAATACAAACATTAGCTGTGGCTAGTTAGCAACCTACGCAGCAAGCTTGTGTGTGTGTGTCAGTGTTTGTGTGACAGCTCCTACTCTGATCTCAGAACTCAGC